>NC_136591.1:3884460-3939460 GCF_910589615.1 Taurulus bubalis
TGTCAGCCATGTGTCCGGTGTATAAACAGCAATCCACTCACGACTAAACAAGGCAGGCAGAACCAATCAGCAGTGTGAAATAGGGGTTGAGCAGCTTATTAAAACAAAGGTGTAGAAAAGGAAAGAGAGCTCAACTAAAATCGATGGTGATATAACAAACATTTTCTTGAATTTGCCCCAGTTTCACAGATGCTGAGTGGCTGAAAGTGAGCCATGAAAGTGTGGTTCCAGTGGGTGCTGGGCATCGTGTCAGTTAGTCACTCATAGCGGCGTGGGGATGAGTCTGCGCGCAGGCCGAGTGTTTTAAAGTCCGCCTCCACCACAGGATTCTCTCCACTGAACTCTCTGAGCTGGCCTGCAATTGACCAGTCAAAGAGATGAAGTGGGTTTAAGGTGCAGTGTGTCCTCCACCATCTGAGCATTAAAGATATATAGCTACTCCTATATTAAAGGAAAAATAAACATGTATTAAAGATGCAATATACATAATTTATAGCAGCAAACAACTATCATTGAAGTAAAAATGTAAAGCAGTCGTCTTCCTGAGCAGAGAATGAAGGTTAAAAGATGGTTGTTTTATAGTCATTGTTAAAGAGGGTTGCACAAAAATAATGCAGATTTAAGTCCCATTTTCTACACAACAAAACACACACACACACACACAAAATCATATGAGGAGAGTGGAGGATGAATTAAGGAGCGTCAAACAGGTGGAGGTGATTACAGAAAGTAGATACATTCAATGGCTGTTTTAAAAAAATTAAATGAAAAAAAAACGTTAAGCACGTTTTTTTCTTCTTTTTCCCTGTGTTTGAGTCGTCGTAGGAACCCCAAATTAATTCCAATACTTGTGTTTATTGTATGTATGTTGTTCAGCAAAATCTTGGGAAAAAAATGTATATCTGCAAAAAAAAACACTTTTAAAAGATATTTTATCATAATTATGAACATCCACCAAGATATGAGCATGATTTCCCAAAAATGCCTCCTTGAGCGGTCACTGAGTTTTTCAAACTGTATTATGGAGCCCTAACAACAGCCCACATACTAATAAGACACCTTTTTGGAAAGATTAGGACCTAAGGAATCGGAATCAACAATCATAATAGAACACAGCATTTGGGTGTTCAAAGGAGTTTCAGTCAAAAAACTGTGTCGTTCGGTTGAAAAATTGAGTTTACGTAAATACTTCAACTAAAGGGTTACTTTAATTATGTTTTACACAAGATGTATCTTCTCACAAGGGTTGCAGTATTGTAGCAATTTAAATGAAGTTAAACAATGCTGTGGTTCCGGAGATAATATGTTGTTGTTTTCTGTCTGATAATAGGCGCAGAGGGATTTTCGCACACTGTTTTTAAAGGGTTTAAGGAGCGTCAAACAGGTGGAGGTAATCACAGAAAGTAAATAATGTACATTCAATGGCTGTTTTAGAAAAATTAAATGAAAAAAATAGGGTTTAAAGTCTTGTGAAAAAGCTGCACCAACTAAGACGTGCGCTTCTCATTCTGATCTTGTCGAGCAGCACTCCAATGGTCTGATTGCAGGTTTAAGCAGCTAATCTGGTAAATCATTACAGCTTTCACCGTTTTGAGCAGAATCCCCACAGCCCACGCTATCAGTGTGACAGCGTAGAGAACCTGCTCTCTGCAACCCGTCACTCTGCTGAGTGACAGGTTGCATTCTGGAGGTGAGCCATGAAACCGTCAACTCAGCAGGCGCCTGGGGGCCTGGCTGTGCTGATATGATTTATGTAGGTGCTGATTGTGTCAGTTGCTCTGCAAATTGATCGTGTCACTCCTTCCTGTAAACCAGTGCCCTGCAGAGGGTCTCTGCAATGGCAGGGCCGGAAACCCCAAGCGGGATCCTTTCACAGGAGGAAGCTGGGGCAAAAAAGGTGTTCTGATCAAAATTGCACATTTTGTCAAATACCCTGATAGCACTTCTAAGTGCAAATTTGACTTTGAGGATTCAGGTCAGCAAATGGTTGAACACGGAGAAGTGGCTTCAGAGGGAGAGAAAGAGGACCAGCACTGTTCAGACTATTAGTTTTCTAAGTTGCTCTACTCGTGCATCAATCTGCAGACATTTAAGAGGAGAGAATTTAGACGAGGGGTCCTCTCACCCTCATTTGGTTTCATAATTTAACCGGGAAAAACGGAGTACAGGTTGATGAGGATGAGTAGTAGTAGTTTTGTTGCCTTAACCTAACTAAGTAGTTTTGTTGCCTTAACCTAACTAAGTAGTTTTGTTGCCTTAACCTAACTAAGTAGTTTTGTTGCCTTAACCTAATCAAGTTGATTTGTTGCCTTAACCTGACGAAGTGTTTATTTTTTTGCTGAACTAAGTGGTTTTGTTTGATGGAATAACATTAATCAAATTTACTGCGACCGTAGTGTGTTAGAAAGTTACGGCACGGGTCCTGACGGAGCGCCACGATGTGCCAGTGCTACTCACTCATCCCGTATCCACCCTCTACGTCTCCGCCCTTACTTTCTGCCCAGCAACATAACAGACACACCACTTCTTGCATTGCGACTACACATTGCTGCTGGACATGAATCTAATCGTCTAGTTGTCCATTTCTTAAGGTAAACAGAGTCACCTGACCTACCTCCAACTATTGCCTCCGTGGTGAGTGCTGTCTCACTGCAGCTATCTCAGCATCATGGAGATACTTGCCATGGAAACCAGTGAGACGTCTCAGACGTGGTTCCTCTGGCTTTCTTTCAGCAACACTCTCTGCTTCATCACAGCATGATGGACTTGTATTCTTGGTTGGCATTTGGAAAGCAGATCAGACAAACCCATTTGCATTCAGAGTCAATTTGTTGGCCAAACCCAATAATGAATAATGAATAATATTACAATACACATTATAGTAGTACAGCAAATTAAGCTCTATGTGATACTGCTAATTTACAAACTGTTATGACCTGGCATTCATAGAATGGGCATAAATTATGACCACTTACTCAGACCAGTATCCTCCACGTTTGAGCAGCTTAAGTTTGGGGTAAGTTTCCAAAACAAGAGAGTTTTCCAGAATGAAGCTGATGAGTGAGCTCCCTGTGCACGGGCATGCTTATTCAAGATGGAGGCCAGCCAGAGCAGAAATAATACAATGTTTGGGATTCAGGTATGCCAGGTCTTACAAGGAGTATTTTAAATTAGTTTTTAATCAATGTTTTTATATCAGCAGTGGGAAAAAAACAGACAATGTGTGCCTGAAACGATTTACACATCCATATATCACCATATGCCATGCAGATGGAGATATCACCCATCTCTGCTGCATTCAGCAGTTTTTGTTCACTTCTTCTTAAAATGTAGCAGATATAAATACTTGTGGAATGTTTTCAATTTATTGAATGGTGTAAAAGTAAAGTCTAACTTCTTACCCTTCTAACCAAACATCGATTTAACCGTTTACTTCAGGTCTGTCTGTACCTGAGCAGGAAAAAGGAAGCTATCACCGCTAGTTTAGTTGTGACCAAGCAGCAATAGCATTTAGCATATATAGCATGCTGTTGCTACCTGTCTATTTCTACCTGTCTGGAAATAATAGGGACTTCAAACGTTAGAGGGACGCTGCGGTGTCTGCAAATGTATCAAGATTCACGAAGCAACATTGTAACTTGTAGAACGTCTCAACAAAGATATTGCTGGCTAATATTAGCTAAACAAACTTAGTTTATTCCCAACAGTTACAGGTAATGCTCCAAGACGTAATAAAGCTCCATATTCATAAAGGGGTGTATTAACCTGGGCAATTGATTCTAAATATGAAAGCCATCTGAGGAAATCACAGTTGATTCTGCCATCCAAGGTTATTAAATGATAAAACAATATCAAAGAGGAGACGGCAATGCTTTCCACCTCAATGTCGGCCGATCTGAAAGTTCACACTCTGGCACCAATGACGTAATGACCCTTCCTTCTTTTTCATATTCCTCGGTTGCAGTGTATGTGAGTGACATCAGCTGACGTGAAGTAAACACGGACCCAAGCTGTTGCCCAGCAATGCAATTCATTTATTAAACAGTCTATACTTTGCCACATTACCGAGCATAGGCACAAATATATTTACCTGAAACCAAAGCCGCTTTTCAATTTCTATATGCATCCTTTCTTTAAACATCATGGGGCTTCTGGGAAGGAAATCAATAACATCCTCTCTGTCTCTCCCACACACCTTTATTATTTCACTTCCTGTCTCCTATTCTGTGTCTTTTCTTCTTATAGCCTTTTACCTTGTCTCTCCTTTTGCCTCTTCTTTGGTCTCCCCTCTGTCCGGCTTCTGTTTTCGATTCTCTTTCCCACAGCAGTATATTTAAGCAATAAGGTACGAGAGGCAGTACTGTATCGTCAATAATGTACTGTTCAAGGGTGTTGTTAGGCCCGACGCGCAGCTGTACAGTTCTTTATGGCTGAATAAAGTACACCCAGTGACTCACTCTCAACCAATCAGAATGCTTGATTTGATCTACCCGTATTATAATCATCTATAACCAATTCATGTATAATATCATTATGTAACCAACTCGCACTAAACGCCCATTACCCATGCCACATTATTTGCTACTTATCATTATCATAATTCATTATTCTCAATACCTTTTCCCTTTTCCTCTTCTCATACACTCAACCTCCCTAAACTGTAGTAGCACTCTGTACTATTCAGTATCCTAATGTCTGTATATTTGAACTTTTGTCATGTCATATTGCACCAAAACTTTCTGATCACACGTGGACATGTACACATACTGCACACACTCGCTCTCGCTTTCGCACACACTCACACTGAAAGGATTTGTATTATTTAGTAAGTCATGATGCATGAACATTTAATTGGCTTACCTTATGAAGAACAAGAAGAAAAACAACATTTTAATATCTGATGGGAAAACCTATTAGTGTGAAGTCTTAATTGAGGTGCACGTTCATGTTTCATAAATCAGAAGAAAAAAACAGCTACATTTGCTTCGTGGTTCTCTGCCGGTCTTTTGTTTTTTAAAGAGACAATATGTCAGCGTCGTCTTTATAGGTGGCTGTGCTGCCCCCCGGTGGCCAAACGTTACCCATATTTACAAAACAGGGCTTTCATGTTTCAAACACCCACTAAATAAAATCCATGTGAAATTGAGTAAAAAATATCTTGCCAGCTGTTTGCTGCATTCCCTGCATATTCCGTTAGCTGTAAATATGATCTGCAGTCAAGTGCTAATTGCAAATACAATCTTTGGGATTTAGTTATGGCTGTGATATCTCCACAGCCAGCAGCCAGAGAGGCAGTGTGAACAGTAAACACAGCAGTGTGTTAACTGATGCCGGCATCACGGCAACAGGACAGAAGTGATTTCATGTATTCTGAGCTGCTTTGTTTCAAATCTGCAATCAAGGTCATTAAAACAAAATTATGTGTTTTGTTGTTTTCACCGCGGATGACTTGATTGCATTTCCATCTCCGAGGAATATGAATAAGCCTCTCGTGTAATGTCGACTAAAACTCTGCAGTCACAGTCGTCAGCAGGTGGAGAGCAGATTTTGTCGCTCGCATTTTGTGTGACCCCTAAAGTGTCGGCGTCACAACGGCACGTCCCACGCTGCAGACGACACATCACGACCCGCTCGCCCACCGGCACACTGTCACGGCCCGCCGGCGTCCGGGGGCCGAGGCCGACTGGAGATGACGGCGGCGACCCGGCCTGTGTGATGTAACGAAATAATTTATAAAAGCAAAGTCATGAACAAAACAAATTCCCACAGCGCTGCTGTCTCAAATGTCCTCCTGTTTAAATATGGACGTGATATAACGGTGCTAAAGAAGTTTAATGCCTCCAACTGGCGCAACATTGACATTTATCTTAATTCATTTTAGTCACTATGTATTTCTTAGAGGTATTAAAATTGAAGGAGAATCATCTCCCTCGTCTGAATCTCAATCTTTCTCTTCTGGATTTCCCCTCATGCCATCTTCTTCTAATCCGTTGCCTTCTTCCCCAAGTTGGGATAACTGTAAAGCTTTAAAAATGTAGTGATGACGAGAGGGCGGGGCTTGTTGTCCGTGGGTGAAAGAAAACTTGGCAGAGTAGAAAGTTCAGATGGGGAAAAAAAAGGGAAGCAGTGGGACCTGAATTCATCGAGCCAATCAGCCTGGTTTTACAACATCAAAGAAACAAAATGATACACAGGGATTCATTTAAAGCAAAACAAAACTTAACAAGAATGTGGGTCGGATGCATCTGCGCTGATGATGGGAGATAAAAAAACATTTGGGTCCGTGCAGGCAGTTTGCTGGAGCCTCAAAGAGCCTTGATCCCCAGCGGACACCTTCCGCAATTACCAAAACAGAAACACACACACACACACACACACACACTTGTGAGAAACTCAATGGCCAGACCTCAGATCTCATCAGAGGCCGCGTTGCCTGGATACGTGCGGTGGGTTTCTCATCGAGCAGACGAGTTAAGCACGGAGGGAAAGGTCAGCCACGGTCCTGCCAAGTATTTTATCAAATCACACAGCAGCACGGCCGATGAGGGCTGGAGGTAGTGTGTGTGCGTGTGTGTGTGTGTATGTGTGTGTGTGTGTGTGTGTGTGTTTGGAATCAGCCGTGCCGCCTGACTGTACGTACATTAGATGTTGTCTTTAAACTCGACACCTACAGGGATATTCGTTGTTCTCAAAACACAAACTTCATTTATGACTGAATATGCTTCGGGATCCGCCGACATTGCAGAGAGACACCATTAAAGGGGGAGGGGAGGGTATTATGGTATGGCAGCGGCCCCTGGTGCAGCAGCTCCTGGTGAGGTGTCATTGTGTTGAGGGTCCCATCAGCTTTAGGATACAGCTCTCCTCCGGTCTCTGATTGGAAGATGTGAGTCCTTTGAGGTTTAGGAGAAAGAGAAAGAGAGAGAGAGAGAGAGAGAGAGACTACAGTGGATGTGGACACCCTTCACACACAGATAATAAGCCTTTCTCCTTTGAATCAACATACAAACAGTAAAAGTGGGCTGCATTTACATCATCATACATAGGGGGTATAATAACAGCTGATGTAATATGGGTGCCATGCAGCTGCTTTTCGATAAACTGACACATCTGAATCCTCTTAGAAATATTGAATAATCTGGCAGTTATTAGGTCTCCATCATAGCAGCGGGGACTCTGCAGCAAAGTAGTCACACGATCAGTGGGGTTTCAAATCACACTATATTATGTCAGAAATATTACAGGAATGATTTGTATTTTCTTCGTGAAAGAACTAAAGACTGATTCAGTTTTAAAATAACAAGCACATTTAAATAAGAGCAGCATTGAGGCGCCGCTGCAGTCTTCGTTTTAGCTGAAAGCCAGACCTCCTCTCTAGCTCTCCCAAGTCTCATCGTAGTCTGAACACGATACTCACATCCATCCTCACGGCGTCCCAGCGGCACGGAGCTAAAGCTGCTATTACGGTGTGCGGCGGTCTCATCAGAGGAAAGAATATATGCACTGTGCACTGTTTTCCCCCTCGATAGCCTCAACACGAGTATATCGTGCTGTAATTATACAGCTTGACATGCTGTGTGCACGTTGTCACACACAGTGATGATGGAGACGTTTGCTTTAGCGAGCGAACTACTGAGAGCAAAACTGGAGATTGAGTCTTTCAACATCCCAAATGTTTACTGACACACGGTTAATGTGAGGAACTTTGAACCGGTTATGAAATTAATACTGATGCCTCTATGTGACTTACATAAGCACACGAGGCCATCAGCGAGAAGATCGTCTAATTCTATGTAGTTATTCTTAAAGCAGGATCCCCAAAATCCTCCTTCAGCCCAGACTCCAGCAGAGATCAGATGCGGCTTTGCTGCCGCTGCAGAGCTGCAGTCAGGAGCTCGTTGCTCCCCGCTGGGAGCCGACACCGACGTGCCGCCGCTGGAGGCCCGGGCCGTATCGCTATGGAGGGAAGGGAGGCGCAGAAGAACCGGAAACCAGGTGTGAGCGTACAGACTGTCAGACCCAGCTGCAGTAAAAGAAGAAGTTCTCTTGAGGAAACACTTCCACTGTCGTCTGCAAGGAACGGTCGCAATGGCAAAGGTACATAAGAATGGCTGCCGCTGGGGCACAAGACAAACAGGGTTTATATACACAAGCAAGGGGCAGGTGATTGGACACAGCAGGAAACAATTAGCAGACAATCAGGCAATGGGTACATCCCAAGTCTCTAAATTGCCTCGCTCCTCGCCCCAATGTTCTTACTCTGCTCGGAGGAGCGAGGAGGGAAATCGGAGGAGTCATGATCGAGGAGCCCCGAGAGCGAGCTTCCAGGAAGTGTTTTAACGCTGGACACGCCCCCTCACTGTTCATCTGTTATGTGATTGGACGCTGCAGCTGAGCGGACTGATCGCTGGAGTTTCATACCAGAGACGATCACAGATTAAACTCAAGTTATATATTATATCTGTTTTCTTATTCACCATCTGGTTAAAATATGTTCATTGTAGGTCTGAACAACAAAAGGATCACAAACAACTTCTTCAAAGATTTGATCTGTTGTTTCCCTCAATAACTTTTATTATGTGTGTAATTAAAAATCAGAGAGCTGGAGAGAGGGAACACTTTTTACAACACGTAATGAAGAGAAAACATATTTATATTGTGGGTTATTTTATAATGATTTCACAATCAGAATTTCAAAACATACCGACGTAAATAATAAATAAATCAGACTCATTCCACCGATCCTGCGCGTATAAGCAGGACACATCACAGTATATAAATACTCAATGCAGTTTATTAAACGGTAACAGACGACTGAGAAAATATCTCCGCTCTGACACTCATGATAACTTTGTCTTTATTAATATAGGAACACAAAACACACCACAGGAACACAAAACCCACCACATCATAACACTGCGTGCATAATAAAGCTTTAGAGTGCTCTTCACCAGCTTGATAAACATTCATTAACATTCACACTTGATGTCACCTGTGATACAAAGACCCCTGTTATAACAGTGTATAACACACACCAACAACACTATATAAGTCAATGTATTGCAGCAGATGCACGCAGAGATGGAATCAGGACTGTGGGCATGTCTGACAGACGTAACGCTGGTATTAAGAGGCGAGGAATGTGCCAAAGCATGAGTTGTGACATTGAAAAGGCATTAGAGGGATGATGTGACTGAGCCTGCTGGTTGGTGGAATACTCAGGTGCCGTATTACTCTTTGTTTTGCCTTCTATTTGTGTACCACCCCCTGCTTTTGTTGGGCCCGCTGCCCCGGAGCAGCTCACACGTCTGCCTGACAGCTTTTGCAATGAATACGTTTAGAGAATCCCCTCTTTGTGGAGCATGATGGATGAGGACTGGAGAGAATGTTTGTACATTCATCGCTAATGCTTTCCCCTTGACCCTCTCTCACGACTCAGTGCATGTCTATATTTTGCATTTTAATGGGGTTTCAAAGTTCTCCTTTTTAGCAGATGACAAGTAAATGCACATCCCGACAACGGAGATGCTCTGCGGACATTTTTATAAACACCACAATGGAGCGGAATTGATCGACAAGCAATCAGCCGACTCTAAGAAGTGCTTACTTTGCCCGTCGCCGTTACCGAGCTGCGCCGGCCGTTAATGCAACTGGAGAGGATTTGGAAAAATAACTGCGCCTGTGGAAGTGCTTCAGTGTACTTCTTGCCTCATTCTCTCTCCTGCGATGACGTTTAGACAGTCGAGGGAGACATTAGGGGAAGGAAACATACATCACAACCTTCCATGAGTCTTTGGAGAGTCATGAAAGTATTGAATACATCAATCCACCCGACCACGGGCTGTAAAAGTTGGTTGAGCCAGTGTCTGGTGATTCCTGTGATATTCTCCCTGCGTGCAGACAAATGCAAGTGTGTGATCCAAAATGAACATCAGTGTTTTTCAGTGGCTCAGGGAGGCGCCAGCAGATGGGATGGAGAGGGAGCTGAGATATTAACAATTCACTGCAGAACCCCTGAGTCATGTCTGCTGCCGGTTACAAGAAATTGCCTCAAACTTTTCTGTCAAATTACCATGTTCTCTTCTGTTTTCACTCCGAGCGCTGAACCTTTTCTCTTTTCCCCCCACACAGCTCACGGCAGATACCAAAGCGTTTAGACTCGCTCTTGTGTTTCCCCTCGTCTTTATGGATCGAAACACGCGTCTAGTCCAATGCGTACAACGTTTGAGAGGAGGCAGGTGGCAATGTGCCAGGAGCTACATTAAATCAGGTTACAGTGCTTCTTATGAAGCCTCGGCGTTGTGTTGTGCGTCACGACGGCGAGATGAAAGTGCGTTCGGAGCTGCAGCTTCCAGTCTCTTCGGAGAGCTGAGGCTCAGGCGAGGCGTTTGCAATTTGCCTGCTCCTCAGCTGCAGAAATGGATGGATGGCATTGTTCACTCGCATGAAATCTTTACTGTGCAGATAGGAGGCAAAGCAGCCGGCCGCCCCGTGCATTCCTCACCGCTGACTTTACGGCTCCGCTGGGACGACGGTGCCGGTGTGGAGGTTTCCACCCCCAAAAAAAGGCTGCAGCAATGACAAAGAGCTCGGGAATTCATCCGGGACGTGAGAAATAGAGAGCGGAAATGAGCTGTCTACTGCTCCTGTCCTTGAGGCGAGGAAATGTGAAAATTGCAGCAGATCAATCAGTTATTAATACAGGCGCTTTAGTTGATGGATCCTCACTCTGTCTGGTCTTCCAGGTCGAATTAAGCAACAAACTAATGAGCACATCAGCAACGTTTGGCTTGAGGTGAAAGGGGATTATAGCACATCATAAGCAGACGATAAGAGCATAATGAGGGCATTAGCATCATTATTATTAGGACTTTATATAATATTTGAAAGAATATGCCAAATCCCAAAGGATTTAGTGCTTTCTAGGGCATGACTAATAACATTTTCATGTGAGAGTCATTCCAGATTTTAAATCTTGTTTTTTATAATCATTGTCATAATTTGGAAAGCGTGTCATTTTCTGCGACAATATGACATTTGTATTCAAAACAAGTGAAACTCTCTCAGCACCAGTTTGATGAACTCGTATAAAACTACAGCATGAGGCCGGTCGGACTTCTAGAACTCACAGATGAGTCAGATAACTACTTTTGTTAGCCTCTTTTAATTGGGTGAAAGCAATTCTCTGCAAAAATCTACAAATGAAAAGCAATGAAAACGTTACAGCTCCTTCCTGGAGGTCTAGTAAAAACGTGGATATCACAGGAAACGGCCGAGGCTTTCCCCCACACATGCTCTCATAAAAACTCTGTCCTCGCAGAGGCTGTCGAAGTTAATTCACGAGGCGGTCGCTCTGTATCTGGGTCACCTGAGCAGTCCAACGGTGTCCTGATACGGGCTTTAACGGACGGGGAGGTCGGAGTGTACAAAGATTTAATTTGCCTCATTAATCGGGAGGATGTTCAGACAAAACTTTTTACAAAACAGAGCTCTCCCCCCTACCGCCCTGCAGAGAGAGGAGGGGAGATTAGGGAGGCGGTGGGGAGTTTTAATTTGGGAAGGCTCGTAAACCCGCCGGTGTTTACTTAATGTTGCAGCTGCTGCTACTGTTCCTACACCAGATCTGGCTTTTTGCTGGGCCCGGATCAACAGAAGAGGAGGAGGAGGATTAAATGAATGTGCTGACGAGCCAGCAAGAAATATTTTACCACTGCAATCAGAGCCATCATCATTACCATCATCATCACCTCTGCAATTGTCTTTTTGGTGATTAGGACAAATGATTTGGTGTGTTGCTGTGATTTCGTCGCACTCCCCTAAACTGGGATTATTAGCCACATTCCTGTCATCAGAATAATGAAATCCTATTGCTATGCAACACGCGACGAGATTCCTGCCGCTGAACCCGCGCAGGAAGGCTTCTGTGCTCTGTCTGTTCTTTATTTAACCTTCATGTAATACCCCGCAGATGCTCCGCTCACCAGCAGACGCCGCAATCTGTGTGAAGCGAGTGTCTTTCTCCCGCTCAGTGGGCGTCGCAAGCCAATCTCCTTCCAGCTACGTTGTCCTCGCAGGCCGCCACAGTCGGCCCACAGCGGGTCGTGCCACTGGGCCTGATAAGCTACGAACATTCCTGTGATTCTGGCCCGTCTGGCCCGTCGCACGCCTTCAGTGGATCAGTGCAGGTTGAGCAGCCGCAAGAAAACCTCTCCCCTTCTGTGCAGAGTTTCAAACTCACTTATATTTGTACTCACACGTGGGTCATGTGCGAATAAAACGTGTCTGTCTTTAAAGTGGCCAATATACGGCTGCAGATTGAAAAAGAGATTGCCAGGCTTAGCATCTGCGACCCACCTCCTCTTCCTCCTCCTCCTCCTCCTCATCCTCCTCCTCCTTCCTCTACTGCTCCTCTTGTCTGTTTCGCAGCGATCCAATATTTCTGGCTCTGGGTATTTATCTGTGGCCCAAATATGCAGCTTGTGTCACGCGGGGCAGCAGGCGTTTCAGCGACATCACAAAGATGGATTAAGTCATGCGTTAAATTGCCTCTTTGAAGGAAATGAATAAATAAATTTGAGGGACTAATTCCTTGACTGTGCACCATCTCTTGTGAGTGTGATTGCATAATGCTGGCTTAAATGTTCCCTCTGCTCTTCTCTGTTGTCTGTTGTGTTCTGTTGGTGTTTAATTCTTCTGAAATTACACTTCTTATGACCTGGCAATGTCAAAACGCTATAACTGCATTTGTGTTCTAAATGTATTAGCATACTTAAAATCAGTCCTCTATGTATATTCAACAACAAAAATGGTGAACCACCTGCAAGAGAGAGCACATTTATGAGACAATACCGCCTATAAAAGGGACAGATGATGATGACCTTTTTCAGTGTGTTTGCACGTACATGTGGGTATCTGGAGTGCCTACGAATCATAGACTGTATATAAGAGGTGGACGCAGTCATCATCAAGTCAGCCATTGGTTTGTGAACGGCCCATTTAAAGGCTTAAGTTTGGGGATTTGGCCGTTGCCATTTTGGATTACGGCCGTCGCCATCTTGGCTTTTTGCAACCAATGAACGGAAAAGACAATGTTTGGAATGTGGAGGAAATGTCGTATACGTCTCTGGTAGCTACCTGTCAATCACAGCAAGCCCCGCCCTAAAGCGTCCCCTGCTTTATGGTCTGATTCACTCTAAATGACCATCATTTACTAAATGAACATCATGCTGTATTGAAGAAGACTTGAAACTAGAGATTGAGACATAAACTCATGTTTACAATGTTTACTGAGGGAATACATCAAGAGAAGTAGAGTCATTTACATAGACTTCTATACAACCAGAGGAGTCGCACCCTGGTGGTCAGGAGAGAGAATGCAGCTTTAACACATGAAGCATATACTTCTATACAACCAGAGGAGTCGCCCCCTGGTGGTCAGGAGAGGGAATGCAGCTTTAACACATGAAGCATATACTTCTATACAACCAGAGGAGTCGCCCCCTAGTGGTCAGGAGAGAGAATACAGCTTTAACACAAAGTGTAGACTTCTATACAACCAGAGGAGTCGCCCCCTTGTGGTCAGGAGAGAGAATACAGCTTTAACACATAAAGCGTAGACTTCTATACATGCCAGAGGAGTCGCCCCCTGGTGGTCAGTAGATATAATGCAAGTTCACTCAGCAGAACTGAAGGTTGCCGCTTGCTACCAACCCACAAACTGTGAAATAAGACAACGTAGCCAGTGTTTTGTGGGCTGTCCAGATCAGAAACCATGTGATTTAAGCAACCATCAGATTTGACTCACCTTCTTATGTCACGGCTTGAGAAGGGCTTTTGCTACAACCTCCAATGTGGTGAAACTGATTTAAATATACAGTATTGCACTGGCAAAAAGAAGAGGTGAACTTTCTCGAACAGAACTATACGTCTAATATGTATTCACATGTCATTTTAATATTATTCTGTAGGCGTAGATCACGGCTCAAACACCTTTTGAGCCTTTTCATCATTACATAGCACAGTCTTCCCACATATTATACACTGCCAATGTACATGGGGTGTAAATTTCACATGCGTTCGCAGTTGTCACCATTCCAGCAGTTAACAACCGAACACATCTGACTGGGGACTAATAAAAGCAGTGAGTTTCAGAGATGCAGTCGGTGCCGAGACAGACGAGCTCTGGAGGTTTATTGCGATTCCAACTTCTGTACAGACTCGCTTCGACGCGCTGTCACTTGGCACTAGCACATTCTTAATTGATGCTGAACATCTTCTTTTCCCATAACTTGTGATTCACGCTACACACTATTAACAGAATAATTTTCTGTGTTCCTCTTCAAATTTTTCCTCAAAATACCCTGAAGGTCTTCTCTAACGTTGATTTAAATGTCGCACCCGATATATATTCGATTCTTTTTGATTCATCTTGACTGCAGCACTCCAGTGGCGATGTTGCAGTGGTTCATCAGACAGTAAGGGAGACTTTGAAATGGTTTTAATCAAAGAGTAACAGAACGTGTTTTATTTAAACACCCCAGGAAGAAACCTCATGTGATTTCAATCATGCTAAAACTCTGTTCGGTGAATTCATTATCGCAGTGCCTGTACAATAACACACTGATAGGGACCAACATTGTGGCAGAACCTGCTAATATTATTCCTAAATCCTTGCTCCATGGCACAGTGTTAGACCCCGCTTTAGTGTGTACAAACAGTTGTAGATTATGTTATACCACGTTTTTTAATTGCAAAATGACGTGATATAGAACATGTTTTTACTCATGTAAACAATATAACAATGGATAAAGTGACAGTGGTATTTCATGTAAATCTGCAACATGTGATACAGTCAGTTTGTATGGTGAAGGGCTTCTGCAGTGGTCTACTGATAGCCAGGGAAAGTTGGGATCATTTGTTTTAATTTACAATGCAAGTGAGTCAGATCAAAGTATCATTGTCGCAGTAAAACTAAAACCCCAGACTTGAACGAAAGCGAGTTGTACTCTGGACCCCACCCAAGAAATCGTGTTTTTGAGAGTTAGCTACATCGTTCGCTAATGCTGCGTTCACACCAACAGACTTTTTCACCTGAGTTTCCTCGCTCGACTTTATGTGGTTAATTCGTGTCCTTCGCCTTTTCGCTTTTTCGCGGCGGAAAGGGGGCGCGGCTTTTCCGTGACTTAACTCTGTGAAAACAGTTACTATCGCAAAAGTCAGGTTACAAGCCGCTACTACCTTCGGTCAGTATCCCCGTTAGCTCCCCACTGTAGCCAGCTTGCGCTCCTGCTAGCACTCCGCTAGCTCCCCGACAACCACCGAAGGTAGCGGGACGAGCCCCGGCTCAACACCCGACTCGGGCATAGGGGACGTGGGCAGTAGCAGCAGCAGCGGGGAGCTCGCAGCAGCGGGGAGCTCGCAGCAGCGGGGAGCTAGCGTTGCTGCTAGCTTGCTACAGTGGGGATACTGACCGGAGGTAGGAGCGGCTATTTACGTCATCCACCATTGAAATAACCATTATTTCTGCTTCATACTTGTTGTGGAAGTCCCACAAACGTCAGAACATTAAACGCCATCGTGTCTGGGTTCATAATATTATCCGTGGGCGCACACAGCTCCGACCTGCGTCTGAATGACGCCGCTTCCAGCGCTACTTCAGGTGGACCAGCAGCAGTTTAATTTAGCAATGGCAGGATGCCGGTGGTGACGAGCGGAGCTTCTCAACGCTGATTGGCTTCAATGGTGGATGGCGGAAATGGTAACTGTTTTCACGGAAAAGCCGCGCCCCCTTTCCACCGCGAAAAAGGGAATGACGCGAATTTACCACTCGAGTGAGTAAACTCTAGCATTGCTGTGAACGCAGCATAACTGTATAATGTATAAAAAATGCTGATGAGAGCACTGCAAGTGAAATGATTAATCGTGTTATTAAAGCTTAAATGAATGCTGTATGCTTCATATCTCAGACATGTATCTAAAAGGGTGTAATCACATATCATAAATGCACTCATTTTTGCTAACTTCTATATCTCCTCTGTTGGAAAAGAGATGTAACCGTTAATTAAACGAACAAAGTGAATGGGATTCGATCATCAAAGCATCTCATGCTCTAATGAAATCTCAAGAAAGGAATATATATGAATGAAGGCATGTCTTTTACAATAACCTCTTTCAAATAATTATCAGTGAAAGAACATTTTAAAAAGCAGTAATCTAGCATATTGAATCATTATTTGAGAAGTAATTTCATAATAGTGTTGCTTTTTTTGTAGTTTTCATTCATAGAAAGGGCCTGATTAGGAAAGACAATTCTCTATTCTCTTATTACCAAAGTGAAGAAAAACACAGTATTTGTAGCATATTAAGTGTTGTAGCTTATTAAAGTTGTTTTATTGATATTTATTGGATGAGTGACTACATGCATGAGGAAATAGGGCCAAACTTCACTGAGGCACTCTGGCAGCAGATATATGAAGAGAAATGAAAAGCAAGCCAATTGAGAAACATCTGGAGGGGTGTGTGAGATAGTGTGTCTTCCTTCAGCAGACCTGATGAGGGCAGAGAGATATCAACAGCTCGGCCTATTATCTGGTCTAATGGAGGCCCTTCTGCTAAAAACAAAAGCCCTCGGTTGTTTTGCATCAGCTCTTCTGATGATTGGCCGGCGTTCGTCCCATGTCGATGGAGTCAATTAAAAGCTCCATCCGTCAAGCGGCTCCGGCTGCCTGACGCCAAGCCTCAGTGGGAAACACACACTGTCGCTCACTCACCAAGTTACTGTCATGGGTGTCTCCTCTTTCTTATTTTGGTCTTTCGTTCCTTCTATATACGTTCCTTCCTTATTTCCCTTCAGTCTCTCTCTCTCTTTATATTTTGTCTCCTTCTGTCTAAGTCACCATGCCATGCTTCTAAAAGCAATTTCATCCTTCCTGTGCTGTCATGCTCCGTGTACACACTTTCTTATTGTTTGGTTTCAAGTGTAATTCATACATTTTCAGTATATTCTGAATGTATTGGAAATACGGTACGTGGTGTATTTAATACGTAAATCTCATAAAAACGAAATATGAAATTGCTGCAGCCACGGTGTATTGTATATTAAGGAGAAATTGGAGCTCTAACAACAGGCTGATAAACATTCACATCCACATATTTGTGTTTCTCCCTAATAGGATTAGGATTGTTCCTGCCAGCTCCTGCCAGTCCTCATCCTGCTTTTGGCAAACCAAATTGTATGTCCCAACACACACACACACACACACACACACACACACACACACACACACACACACACACACACACACACACACACACACACACACACACACACACACACACACACACTTTTAATTGTGTCTTGGAATGATGAACTAAATTATGTTCCAAACAGAGTATTCTACACACTGCAATGCATTATGTTATTTTTTTCTCCAGTTTCACACCTAATTTACCGAATCGTCTATAAGGCAGTTTATAACTGAAATTAAGTTTTGCAGTCCATAAAACCATGCTTATATCCAACTTTAACAAAAGATGTATCGGAAATAACAGTGATAGGAGATTAAGTGTGAAATGGTTCCTTTGTGTTTCTGTTCGCTGCTGTTTTAAAACCAGCTTTGCCTTGGCTGCTACTATATATATATATATATATATATATATATATATATATATATATATATATATATATATGTATATATATATATATATATATATATATATATATATACATATATATATATATATATATATATATATGTATATATATATACGTATATATATATATATATATATATATATATATATATATATATGTATATGTAACTATATACCTAATAGCCATATAACCTTAGCTTGGTGCTAATATACAAAACCAATCCTAACTGCTGATTGAATAATAAGATGAGAATCGCAGGGGAGTTCCGTTACAACTCTCAGAAGAAGAAGAAAATGTTCCCGTGCAAAAAGCCTCCTTTATAGCATTCATTTTGATCCTCAAATGTATGAACTTCGTCAACAACAAAAACTTTTGACAGATAACCTGCCAATCATAACACTAACCAATCACAGCACTGTAGGGCTGGACGAGGCAGGACACGCTTGGGAAAAACAATTCTGCAAATACAAGTTGTCTTCTATTCTCTTTCACGTAAAGGTGGGCAGATATTTTGTTTTATCTCTGATTGCTGTTAATCAATTTATCAGTGAGAAGTGCGTTACCCAGTAAGCAAGAAGAGCACAATCTTCGACTCTAATGCCTCACTTAGCAATAGATTAAGGGCCAATTAACAAGTGGAGAGATGAAACACAGACACCTGCATGTGTTTCTGGTTGTTGTTGTAAACAGCCTTAAAGCATGAGTCCCTTGTCACTATATCTGTCACAGAAGCTGTCACAAGAAGACCAGATGAGAGAAAAATCAAAAACAAATGTGACCAAATCAAATTGAAGATGTAATGTCCCCCAAGACCTATTATCATTTGCTTAAAACGGATTACTTATTTAGGTTAAATGATCCGGAAACACCTAAAAGAAGTTGGATTTGAGAAGACAGCGCTTTCAAATAGTTGTAATCCTGCTTCACACTGACGACTTGCTGATGGGTTCTAAATTGAGTGTGTCAGGCCTATTCATCTTGACCTCCATCTTCTCCTGAAAGCTACGAGCCACATTGATTCAGTTCAACAATGGCCTTGTGAACACAGCCAGAGGAGTGGAAGGACTGCTGTCAGAGTAATTGCATATTCAGAGTAAAGATACTTCTGAGCAATACAGTTTGTCTCTGAATTAATTAAACTTCTCTCTGAATACTCACTTTAATGAAAACCCCCAAAAATAGTCACTTTAGTTGGAATGGCTGTGTGCAGTAAGTCAGTGAGCGGCATTACAGGATGAACGACATGAGGTGATGTACTGTTTAACATTTTTTTTCAATAATTTGGAAGTTGAGTGAAATATCTCAACACACCAGGGTTTGAAACTGTGACATCTTGTGGCAAAATCAATTAATTTTAATGGAAGCACCGTGATCAGAGGATTGGCTCGATGTGGCGAAAGTTATCCCAATTTTTTTTTTTTAAATGTGGTTTAACTGGCACAGAGTCCGAAGCAGGTGAAGCTATCGTAGCTTTTTAGCTACGACTTACACCTTCCACTGTAACTGTTAATCTCGCTGTAGGAATAGAAACTGTATCGCAAAGGAGCAACAGTTTGTGAGAGTTATGAGAGTCAAAGGTACAATCCCGTGTCTGGAATATACCGTGAATTTACTGTCCCATTAGCAACTGAGCTAACCTGACAAGCTAACGAGTTTGCTGCGTAAGATTGTGAGCAATGAGAGATTGATTTTCCCTCTTCAACAGCTTTTTTACAGAAGGAAAGTGTGAACAAAATGCCACGGGTAAACAGAAAAATAGAGAGTGGTGGGAGCTATTGACTGACCGGTACTAGCATGGGAGCCTGCTAGGGAGTTAGCGGTTAGCTTGCCACCTGCTGCAGTTCACCAAGCAGCCATGGTATCCACATCTACTGTATGTCGTCATGGCTGACGATGCGGCTGTGTCGTGGTTGTGCTATAGCTCTCCAACGTCTTTGTTCCAATGTCAACTGGAGGCGATTCAGACATCAAGTTTCTTCAACTAGTCTGATCAAAGGACTTTTGCTGTTTGTGCATGCAGACAAAGTCAACTATAAATGAAATACATCGATAAATACAAATTGTATGTCAACAGTACGGTAAATGTTTGCATTTGCACAGATTCACATGTGAATTTCACACTCCAGAAACACAAGCTGCACCATCAAAAACAGACCCAGTGCATGAACATAGTGGAACTGAGAGAAGAGCGGCACATGAGAATGGCAGTGAACTGTCTCCAGCGGACACGACCAGTGGACACTGGGAGTAGCAGCCTCAAAGGAATGCGACCACAGCTGTAGACATATGGACAACATACACAAAAAAACGCTTATTAACCACCTACACAGGGATGGACATGCATCATGGCACAGGTGCACAACACTGTAATCCAGTTTACATCTTAAATACTCAAATTGACAAATTATCTATTGATGGCTAAAAATAACACGAGTCCAACCACGATGGATAGAAGCATCCTGTAATAACTTCTTTATCGATGACATTAGCTTGAGCCACACCATGCATTTCTCCCACAGAACTAGTGGTGGTCGTGAACTATTACATCCTTACCCATTTTTGTTCATTTCCATCAATCTCCAGTGAGTTTAATGTTAATTTTCTATACGTTCATCCAGTAATAGTATCTCAGGATAATCGCAAGCCATTTAGTTTGACTAATAACCAGTCCCATTGACCTGTCCTTTCAATTATGGAGCGATGGCCCTGCATTAGCCTCTCTGCATCTGCAAACATTAACCCTTGCTAGTAATATTACACATGCTAATCCAGTTAGCTGGCTGCCATCGACATCCACCCTCTCAGTTTGCTTCCTGATTCTCTCTCTCTCTCTCTCTCTCTCTCTCTCTCTCTCTGTCCATTCAGTATGCAGGCTGTTGGTTTGGGGGCTCAGAAAGTCATCATTTGATAGCCTCTGGGCCGTGCTTATCGACTCCAGGGTCATCAGACAATATTCCTCTCAGCTCCCTTCACTCCCTCTATCGGGGCAGCTCACACGAATGCATCACTTACTCTGATGATACATTGACAAGAGGTGATCTGTCAGAGAAAATAACTGCCTCTTTAAGACCAAACATTTTTTACTTTATGATGTGCATTAGGTTTTTCTTTTCTTTAAATCTTGTTTCTGTTGGTTAAGTGCAGAAGGCCACATGTGTTTGCAGAGTGAGTTATTAAATCATCAATCGAGTATGTGCTCTCCTGAGATGTCCTTGTGCACGGCAACAAGTCATATAAACTCAGGTAAAATGTATTGAAAATGCATGGAATAATAATAATATGGATATGTTTTGGGTATATGTAGCCAAGAAGAACAGTCCCGTCACACTCATCATGGGTTGAGTTTGATCCACAAAACTACTCAAAGTGTGTTATTGCTGCATGCCAAACAATAAATAACATACATAACAGATGTTACCTTATTTTCGATGATATTTGATTTGATAAGATTTCAGCTTGGGAACATAGGAACCTGGGAACATAGGACCCTGTGAACATAAGACCTTTGGAACATAAAACCCTGGGAACATAAGACCTTTGGAACATAAAACCCTTGGAACATAGGACCTTTGGAACATAGGACCCTTGGAACATAGGACCTTTGGAACATAGAACCCTGGGAACATAGGACCTTTGGAACAGAGAACCCTTGGAACATAGGACCTTTGGAACATAGGACCCTTGGAACATAGGACCTTTGGAACATAGAACCCTGGGAACATAGGACCTTTGGAACAGAGAACCCTTGGAACATAGGACCTTTGGAACATAGGACCCTTGGAACATAGGACCTTTGGAACATAGGACCCTTGGAACATAGGACCTTTGGAACATAAGAACCTGGGAACATAGGACCTTTGGAACAAAGGACCCTGGGAACATAGGACTTTGAAAACATAGGATCTAGGGAACATAAAAATGGTTACATCAAATAGTCTTGTTATTTTTCTAATATAAGTAAAAATGATTCATACACCGTTTTCAAGCAATTTTTTGTACATGAAATATCTGAAAATGTGCCCATATGTTCAATTCAATTCAATTCAGTTTATTTTATACAGCCCAACATCACAAATACAAGTTTGCCTCAGAGGGCTTTACAATCTGTACACATGACATCCCTGTCCCGAGACCTCACATCGGATCAGGAAAAACTCCCCCAATAAAGATAGTAAAAACCCTTTCACAGGGAAAAAAGGGGAAGAAACCTAAGGGAGAGCAACAGAGGAGGATCCCTCTCCCCGGATGGACAGAAGCAATAGATGTCATGTGGCCAGAATGAATAACGTAACGGAGTTACAGCACATTCAATGAATGTGACAGAAATGATTCATATAATGAGTAGTATGCATGGTCCATGATCCAGATAGCCACGATCCATTAAGCAGAAGGAGGTAGAGAGGAGGGGCAGAATGGGTCCTGCCCAAGAAAAAAAACACGGTGGTAACTCCGTTATAGTCCGACCAACCTGAAGGGACTAGTGTCCCTTAACGGTGTCGGTAAACACCTTCAGCCTTTTATCTCACCCCGTAGTTAAATCGTTAGGATTTATAATTATTGCCTTTCTGAGACTCTTTTATGGCTACGACAGCGATCTCAGAGGCATGTAACCCTAACACCCAGTGATTAATCAATCATAGAACGTCTATACCATATTACTGCCTTTTCTCAGTCTTCTCCCAGGGAACTTACCTTAAGAAATGAGGCTATACAATGAGTTGCAAAACAGTTATTTTTTATTCATAATCCCAATTTCTTTGTTCCACTCAGTCCTTTTCCTAAAATGTGTCTAAAAATCTAACACCCTGGGTGGGTGGGAAATGACTGGTAATGGTTTTGGCCCATCACAGAAAAATAACTGTCACAACCACAGATAATGAGCACTCCCTGTAGCCCTCTGTGGCTCTGTAGTGGAAGCCAAGCTATTGATTACAGCTCTGTGAGAGAGCATTGATTTCTCTCAGGGTGAATGAATGAGAGGACTGCATCCTCTCAGCAGTGGGAAGGAGGGTTAAACTTCAGCAGCAAAGGGACACTGAATGGGAAATAAGGTCAGACTTGACTAAGTGAGTGAGTAAGCCACTTGCTTTTCTTGAATCCCATTGAGCACTTACAACACCATAACGACTTTTTAGGCTCCTATTTACTGAACCTTGTCTAATGTGTTTGCCTAATGAAAATAGCAGCACATCTTCTGCTGCTTCTTTCAGAGCGGCTAAGTTACATTCTTCACAATTAAGTATACAGTGTATTGCCTTTGTGAAGGAAAATGGGTTATTCTATGTGTCTGAGAATAAGGGTGCTGTATGTTGCGAGAAGATTGTAGAAAAGTAGGAAAGCATAAAAGTATACTCGCTAAATATATTAGAAAAATCCTCAGAAATCAGGACTGCTTGCATTAACCATTGCGACTGTTTCATTGAGTTGAAATTGTTGTACGTGACTTAAAACAATAAAACCACAGCCGTACCATTCTGTAAGTGTCTTGAACGCAAACTAAAGACTCTGGTTCTTTAGACTAATCTAACCTTCTTCCCCTGTCCAGGAAAAGGTGTGATACACAGGTGACGACCAACTCTACCAGAGGAACTTAAAGAAGCAGTGTGTAGGAGTAGTGGCATTGAGTGGTGAGTTGACGATTGCACCCCTCCCTTTCAAAGGTGACGTAAAAAGGCAGAAGGGTCTCCCCAGAGTCAGTTTAGGATTAGTGTATTCTGGGCTACCGTAGAAACATGGCGGTGCAACATGGCGTACTCATGTAGATGTAAACCACTCGAATGAAGTGGAAACACAACGAATCTGACTTTCAGGTGATTATACACTGATAGTAAACATAGTAAAGAATAATGTATTGCATTTCTGCCATCAAATCCCTCTAAAACTGTTCCTTTAACCCTTTGGGGGCGGGGTCCGCTTCGAAGCGGGGGCAGACATTTAAGTTTTTAATAAAATTATATCTTAGCAATAATACGTCACAGAGATATGGTTTCAAATCTGGCGGATATGGTTTCCACTTCCGCGTCTGAGCATCTAAACATGGACGTGTCGTATGATGTGATAATATAAATCCTTATAGTCTGCAGATATTCTCCATTACTCTTCATGTCTATTAAAGTTCAGGTTAGCGAGTTCAGTATAACACAGCTATGCAGCTGGAGTTGGTTGTGTCTATGAAATGTCCAGTTCTCAAGGGAAGTCAGTCACACGCCTGCGCACTTCAACACTCACAACTGTTTATCAGTATATTGACATTAGAGAAGCAGACTGGTCGTTGCACGTTCCAGTCTTGTGAGAAAAGATGAGAAAACGATTCTCCTCCTCTTAGACAAGTTAGAGCCAATAGAAATGTTAGATGTTCATGACGGAAAACCGTGTATTAAAGAGCCGACCTTGCGGCTGTTCGGTGTGGTTTTTGGACGGTCAACCTGCGTGTTGACTGGACGACTCCCTGCTATCGCGATTGCAACGCTTGTACCTTACTTGTGATCAAGGAAAATAAATTCAGAGAACGAGAGAAGTAGTTTGACTGAGTTCTTCCGGACGCTACACCAGGCATCCAATAATTGACACACGCTAACAGATGCGTGCAAAGCGTCAGTGTGAGTCAGAAGATGCCAAGCAAAGAGTCCTGAGCAAAGCTATATTGAAGGGACAGACGGCGCAGCTTCAGTGCCTGAAGGATTCGCTAACAAGGAGCTAGCCGGAGCTAACGGGCCAGATAGCTGGCTACAGCGTTTCTGTGAGACTGAACGGTGAGTAATCAATTGTTGTCCCTATCACCGTTAACTTCCTTACAGTGAACTTAGTACGACTTGTTGTGTTGGACCTCCATTATGTGTTTGTAAGACCGTAACTAACGTGTGTTTGTTGACGATAGCTTCGTAGCGTTAGCACGTCACTAGATAGCGCTGTGTTGGATGTCTCTTCCGCGTCTACGACTGAACGGTGCGTAATCAACTGTTGTCCCTATCACCGTTAACTTTCTTACAGTGAACTTAGTAAGCCTAGTAGCATTGGATCTCCATTAATCGCTTCTATAGTAGTGTTTATGTCACGTTAGTTGCTGCTAACACGGCGCGAGTGAACGGAGATAGCTGACTACAGCTATGACCGGTGGGTAATCAACTGTTGTCCCTATCACCGTTAACTTTCTTTCAGTGAACTCATACTGACTTGTATTAATGTATTTTACAGAGTGGATTCAGAGCTGCGAGGGTCCAGAGGACAACAAGCAGCATCGCTGCAGCAGCCTCCAGTCCGTCTGCCTGCCAACACATCACCATAGCAGGCCTCAAAGCCAGCCACAGCTCATCACCCCCACCATATAATGATAAATTTGGTCTACCATTATATTCATATATTCCACTGCTTTTGTGAACCTAAGACCTTTGGTAAACCAATTTCCATCACCAAAACCGATATACCACATGAGTAAAAAAAGATTTCCAAAATCAAGATTACATTTTTCAGCTTTAGTCATATTTTCACTTTACACTTGTGCCTTGGGACAATGGTGTCTCATTATATAGATAGCTGAGATTGTTCTGTAATGAGTATGTATCATATGCTAGTGACTTTAAAAAGGGAAATTTAAAAATGATGTAAAATCGAGAAGATGACCAGACCCCAGAGTGTTAAGCTTACACTCGTACACACACCATCAAAATGACATGCAATTCAAGATTTGAAAGGAAAAGATTGCATGTTGAAGGTAAACTATAGCAGCTCTTATGGAAAAGCCATGCTCCATTGTTTCATCTCTACTTGAAGTCATCGGGTTAAAACCCAAAGTGGAGCTGAGGCCGAAGCCAGTTTCCAAAGTGGTAAATCTACCGACACCCACAGCCATCTAGCATGGCTCAGCATCCGTTGAGGTTTGATGCTTGTTGAGGATAATCATTTGTTCTCATGCACTTACATGTCTGCACAATACACTGGAGGACCTTCCTGTATAGCGTCCATACATAATTATGTACCCATTGAAGCCGGTGTTGGCGGACACAAAGCTCAGCCATTCTCATTTATTCACCTGTATTGTGCACCATTTATCTTGACCCGCTGCTGGCTGAGTGTCTTTTGCTATCCCAGTAGTCCTGCGTGAGCAACACAGACATAATGGGAACAACAAGAGGTACAAGATGCAGGCTCCTCAGTGCTCTACCTTTCTGAAGAAAAGCCTTTTTCAATGAGGGGTAGAATGAGTAGAGAATCAATTGATGAAGTTTAAACTTTGTATGAAGCCATAGGCCCCTGAATATAGCGCCAATGTCATGGGGACATCTGGATGACAATATACTGTTCAAATTTAACGATGATACCTTTTTTTTGTCATTTTGCACTGAAGGGCCGCATCAATTTAGTTGTGTAACAGTCTTTTATTCCTCCTCTTCTTTCAATTGTTGTATTTCGCTGTATAGCTCAGCAAGTGATGCAACATTTCGACATTGCATTATCGTTTGCGAACATTTTCTAAAAATGTAAAGTGACTAGCTTCTCTTTTTCAACCCAAAAGAAGAGGAAACCAAACAGCTTCAAAGATTACAAAAGTCCATTTCAAAGTAAAGTTGGTTTTCAATAGACAATGAAGCCATTTAGGTCACATATATTAAGATAACAAGTGTCACACACTTCTGAATTCAGTCAGAGGCTGAGTTTAGCAGTCTCACACACGGTTGGTGTGTCCTCTGCTGAAATCTGGCAGATTTAGCACAACGGCTGTTTCAGGCAAATGCTCCAGCGTTCACATTTACACAGACAGGAGGTGAACATGTGCTTCTCTCTGCCTGGACTGCAGTCTGCCAGCAGTGTAGAGCTCATACCAGCAGCGACACTCTGGACTGACACCAATACAGTCAGTCAGTAATCAAAAAGCCTAAATTAATTCAGGGATTAATATCAGAATATGTGACTAATAAGAATATGTGGATGTGCAGAAGGTGACAGTAGTCAACAGATAGAGATAGAATGCTGTGTGTGTGTGTGTGTGTGTGTGTGTGTGTGTGTGTGTGTGTGTGTGTGTGTGTGTGTGTGTGTGTGTGTGTGAGGGAGTGTGTGTGTGTGTGTGTGTGTGTGTGTGAGGGAGAGTGCGTGTGTGTGAGTGACGTAGTGTGTGTGTGTGTGTGTGTGTGTGTGTGAGGGAGAGTGCGTGTGTGTGAGTGAGGGAGTGTGTGTGTGTGTGTGTGTGTGTGAGGGAGGGAGTGTGTGTGTGTGAGGGAGGGAGTGTGTGTGTGTGAGGGAGAGTGCGTGTGTGTGAGTGAGGGAGTGTGTGTGTGTGTGTGTGTGTGTGTGTGTGTGTGTGTGTGTGTGTGTGTGTGTGTGTGTGTGTGAGGGAGGGAGAGTGTGTGTGTGTGTGAAGGAGGGAGAGTGTGTCTGGGAGAGAGAGAGTGTGTGTGTGTGTGTTTGTGAGAGGGAGAGTGTGTCTGGGAGAGTATGTGTGTGTGTGTGTGTGTGTGTGTGTGTGTGTGTGTGTTTGTGTGTATTTTTATAAACATGCATATGCTCATATGGCTTTTTTGACCAACAAAGCTGTTGCACTGTAATCCAAACACTCAACACGTCCTGTCTTTAACCAGTGAGCAGGTGTGTGAGCCAATAGAAAGCGTGCTTGAGAACACGCTATGGTCATGCATGAGGTCACGCTATGGTCATGCATGAGGTCACGCTATGGTCATGCATGAGGTCACTCTATGGTCATGCATGAGGTCACGTTGTGGTCATGCATGAGGTCACGTTGTGGTCATGCATGAGGTCACGCTGTGGTCATGCATGAGGTCACGCTATGGTCATGCATGAGGTCACGTTGTGGTCATGCATGAGGTCACGCTATGGTCATGCATGAGGTCACGCTATGGTCATGCATGAGGTCACGCTATGGTCATGCATGAGGTCACGCTATGGTCATGCATGAGGTCACGTTGTGGTCATGCATGAGGTCACGCTGTGGTCATGCATGAGGTCACGCTATGGTCATGCATGAGGTCACGTTGTGGTCATGCATGAGGTCACGCTGTGGTCATGCATGAGGTCACGTTGTGGTCATGCATGAGGTCACGTTGTGGTCATGCATGAGGTCACGTTGTGGTCATGCATGAGGTCACGCTGTGGTCATGCATGAGGTCACGCTGTGGTCATGCATGAGGTCACGTTGTGGTCATGCATGAGGTCACGCTGTGGTCATGCATGAGGTCACGCTGTGGTCATGCATGAGGTCACGTTGTGGTCATGCATGAGGTCACGCTGTGTTACTGTTGCTCACTCTACCTCGACCATATTGGAGAAGCACGTCTTTATTATTGTCTTATTTAAGCTCCTGTCAAACATCGTAATCTGCATCTCATCAGAGACGCCTCATGTCTCTGTGTGACGCTTCCTTCTGTGTTTTTAAATCCTGATTGTGAAACTGTATTGTAGGATCGCTTATGAGAATCAGTGAAGCAAGTGCTTGTTTCAAATCAGTGAGAACCATCAAAGGAACGCCCTCTCCATGATCTTTAACTGGCATGGCCTCTGCTATGCTGATAATAAAACCGCCGTTGCATTCTGCTGCTTTTCTTTCTCTAGAAGGTTCATTTCGCTCTATTCTCCTCCCTAGATATGACGCTTGTGTTCGGGATTCATATCCTTGAATGTAAACGGAGTGAGACTTTAATAATCTCAGTCATGAGAAATGCATTTGAATAATGTTATTGGAACAAAAGAAATTATTTAAGTCAGGCATGCACCGTACATTTGCCCGTGCGTTCAAGTCTGCAGAACGACGTCTTATATCTTTTCAAAATGAACAGCGTTCATATTCTAATTATCTCTCGTTTTGGCCGTGAACAAAGTCTCATCAGCCGACACAGACCTGGGAACGTTATCTAAGTGAAACACACTTTGTGCCACAAGGCCGCCTTTCTTTCTCCGTGTAAAAAAGTGAAATACCTACCTGTTCCCTAGATATTTCAAACATTACAGTCTTCATATATTCCTCGATGTTTCAAGTATAACAGAGCATACATATGTGGGTGTTTTTTAATGAAAGATCAAAGAAGCAGAGGAAGAAGGGCATAAAGAAACTGTCAAACTCACAACTTTGCAGCTAATTAAGCACCTTAGCAGCGGCACGTTGTTTTGAATTAATCTGTCCTCATTATTGTCAGTTTATTTACATCTTTTCTCTTCCAATCAGTCTCTCTCGGTGTCTTCACCAGCGTGAAGCTCGCCTCCTCGCTGCTCATCCACCCCGTTAAACGGATTCCTCTCCCATCTTCTTGTCACCTGCAGTCTCATCTGACAGCTTTATGGGAGTTAGCCCACGAGTAAATAAACTGAAAGTCATGTTTTGCCATTCTGCGGAGATGTAAAATTGATCTAACTTTTGATTGTTTAGAGAGAACATTATTCTCAGAAGCGGAAGAAAGTCAACAGCTTGCAGGGTTTGTTTCCATACAACGAAATAATTTGCCCAAAGCCCGATGATTTATGGTGTTAGTTTATTTGTACAACAGCAGTAAGAGTCTGCAAAATCACCTCTACTTATTATTATAGAACAAGAAATAGCAACAACAGATTGTGTGTGCAGTGAAAACAATATCATGGGACTCTCACAATTAATGTAAGAGCCATTGGTTCTGTCTGTATTTTATTGTGGTAGTGTGCACTTTATTGTGGTGGTTTATGTATAACAGTCAAGTGGGTGGTGACGCATGGGTGACAGGGAGATCTCACGGTTTTTACCGCAAGCGCAACACTTCAGGAGACCAGGAATGTACAAGTTGTGTAATCATGAAATATAATTAAATGGGAACCTCACCCAACGATATACAAACAGCCTGGACTTTTATCTGAAAAAGCGAGTAAGAAACAGGAACTTCTCCCGCGCCGAGTGACTGGATGGAAATCAGTCACTACAGTGAGGTTTATGTCATAACCACTATGTGATGGACAGGTCTAAACCACATGGTTATGGTAAAACGGACGTGTACTTGTATCTCTCTTTTCTAGTCTTCCGACCACTCAACTCTCTTTAACACTACATGTCATCATTCACCCATTCATAGACTGATGGGAGGAGCTACCATGCAAGGTGCCACATCAGGACTAACTAACACACACATTCACACACTGTAGGAACAGCCTGCGGCAGCCATTTGGGGTAAATTGTCTTGCCAAAGGACACATCGACATGGACTAGCGGAGCCGGGGATCGAACCCCCGATCCTCTGATTGAAGGACGACCCAAGCGACAGCCTCCGCTGCTGAGAAAACTGCAGTTCAAGAAATGCCCACTTGAGGCTGGCTCTAAAAACAAGTCAATCCTCATTGACCCCCATGTTATTATTTTGGCCAAAATAATAAATCATCATTTAGACTTATATTAAAGCTCAGAATGATGCATAATTAGGAGTGTGGTCACTTTGAGATACTCTTCAGAAACCTATGGGTGACCTCACAAAGACTACGTCCATGTTTCATAAGGTCTTTTGTCTAAATAATATGCTTGAGCCTCAGGTACTGTTCCGCGTCAGTTTGCTGAGCGCCATTATCTTTAGATCCCACCTGCTGTTTTCCCGAAAGGCAGCTTGGGAGTCGTAGTTATCTTCTTTTATAGTCAAGGAACAATAGATTTTTTACAGTCTGCATTCATCTCTTGTACTGAGGATTTACCCGCGGGAGTGAATCGCACATTGTCTGAGTAATGGAAAACAAAATGGATCTCTACTTTCACTTTAAAACTCAATGCTAACGTTGATGTTCAGTAATGTTTACCATATTCATCATCTTTGTTTAGCATGTTAAAGTTTTGATGTTAGCTGATGCACAGTAGCATGTTGAATTCATCATGAATTGCAGCATTGCTTTTATCATTTACTAACACTATTTACAAATGGGGAATTCATCATTTATAAAGTATGAAACCATAGCTTATTAATCAAGAATGAAACATGTATAACTGTGTTTATGAATGAGTTACTAATGAGTATTCATGTTGGAACAATGCTTTATAAATGATGAATTCAGTGTTTATTCATGCTTTACTAATGCTAAAAACTGTAGTTATTGTAAAGTGCTACCAAGTTTTCTAATAAGCCTCAAACACAAAGACAGATGATTTTGACCAAAGTCATTGGGATTCATCCTCTGGGAACCATGCACGCCGGGTCCAATGTGGTTGAATAAAGACAATTCCTTGTGGAGAATGTATGGGCCACATAAAAGACCAAAAAAAAAAAAGAATGAAAAGGATAAAAGCTTTGTGTGACCTCACTTTCCCTCTGCTCTGTTCTCCCCTCAAACACCACTTCCACCTGCTCCTCTACCAGCACAGTCCTCCAGCACCGAGAATGTCCACTCTGCACTTATGTGGGCACAACGGCTTTTATAGGTCCAATAACGCCGGGGCTTAATAAGTGTAATCTGTCCGCTCGCCCAAAGGTTAAAGTCCGGTAATATATCAGTGTCCCACCGCTATATTGCTGATCTGTAATTGCCTCGCTGGTGGCTTAATTGTTGAGGTGTACGTGGAGATCATTTGGAAATGATCCATCACTTACTACTGTAATAATGAGTTTCCAATGGTTGGCTGGGCTGAAGCCGCCTCCCTCGCTCCCCACACAGGGAGTTGTTGAACCAGAGCGCCGCACTGTGTGGTGAGGCGCAGCAGAGCGGAATCGTAAGAGGTTGGGTTTGTTTGTGTGTGTGTGTGTGTGAGCATTTCTCACTGCACCACTCTTAATCAAACCACTTCCATCCCCTCGCGTCCTCCAATTTGTAAGTACAGACCTGAATTGCATAGAAATCAGGGCACAGCCCGTTCTTAATCCATGACACTGCATCACTTAAGATCACCACGAGGAGAGGTTGAACTCCCTCTATTCTCGCTCCACTTTCTGCTGTGAACTGTCAAATAAAGCCTAAGTGCCCCTGTCTAAAAAACAAAAAGGGACAGCCACTTTCAGCATCCTGCCTCCAGGATGCAGCATAAGATCATTTTCCAAACTGAAACTTACCCAGTGGACGCACGCGGCACTCCGGTTTGCAATTTTCACGTTTTAAAACGTCAGCGTGCAGTTGATTATGCAGTCTGCTTCGCCGTTAAAGAAGTGTAAAGTTAGTGTTCAGTTACCTCTCCGAGTTTCCCCCCAGCACAAATGACACGAGCAGACTTTAATATCGTTTGGCAACGTCTTCATTCAGAACTACGCCGCTCTGGCACACTGCGTCTCTAGCTCCTCTGTCCCCCTCCTCCGTCCATCCTATGGCTTACATAGGGAAGACACACAAAATACCGCTCCAGCTGATGCCAATTAGGCCTCATTCCTGGCACCTGTTCCCTGAGCCGCTCCGCCCCTCCCCCTCTGCAGCTGAGCCTAACCACGCCCCCAGCCACCACAAGAAGCGTCGCCAAAAAAGTTGACGCACTCGGAGAGCAGCAACCCTGTCTCCTAAAAATTACGTTCCCCCAGAACTAAAACGCATTCTCAATTACGTTTGACCAGAAACGTATCTCCTCCCTGAAGTGTATTTGTAATGCGTCAAACACAAACATAAAAACAATAAAACAAGAATACGTGTATAATCAACGTACCGTAAAAGTCGGGTTACAAGCCGCTCCTACCTCCGGTCAGTGTCCCCGCTGTAGCAAGCTACAAGTTGCTAGCTAGCGCTGCTGCTGCGCTGCTGCTGCTACTGCCCGCTTCTGCTGCTACTGCCCGCGTCCCCTCTGCCCAAGTCGGGTGTCGAACCTGGTCCCGCTACCTTCGGTGGTTTTCGGGGATCTGGCGGAAGTTAGCGGAGAGCTAGCGGAAGTTAGCGGGGAAGTAATGGAGCGCTAGCAGGAGCCCCAGCTAGCTACAACGAGGAACTAACGGGGACACTGACCGAAGGTAGTAGCGGCTCGTAACCGGACTTTTCCGGTATTTGTAATACGTCAAACACAAACATAATCAAGGAGGAGATACGTTTCTGGTCAAACATAATGGGGAATGCGCTTTACTTCTGGGGGAACGTCATTTTTAGGAGATAGGGTTGAGCGCAGAGGTGCCGTGTGTGAAAAGGCACTCATTATTATAACACTTCCTGTAATGGAGCACATGGCGCCGCATACAGGTCATTTGAGGCCGTTTGAGCTGAATTTGAATATTGGGTAATGTCGATTGATGAGCGGGAAAGTAAAACACTCTTTTCTCCGGCTGGTTCTTCATAAAGTGACAGTTATTGATGGATGGGATGTCAGGGGAGAAAATGACCAGAAAAAGCTTAGGGGCGGTTCATAGTAGTGGCTGCTGTCATTGTGAAATATCACTGCGAGACTGCAAAACGCTGTGTATGTGAGCATTTACAATATTAAGTGAGAAAGTTGTCTGGTGTCTGACAGAAGGATTTTACATTAGCCGGATGCTGCCTACAGCAGAGAGCGCTGTAATGAGATGTGTTGTCTGCTGTTGTCTACGGTGATATATGAGTGTTTTCTTATGCAGTCAGAAATGTTACTTTGGTATTATTTTCTTCCGCTGTCCCAACTAAAGAAAATACATAATGAATCACCTGTTTTGTTCCATTAAGCAATGCGCAGCGTCTGCTGCCTTCACTGTAAATAACTGTAAATAATGTGCCAAGAGGCAACCGCTTAAAAATAATAAGGCATATTTTTTCTCTCACAATGTTTTTACCCTAACTTCTGAATAAATATACAGTTTTCATTGCAAGTGGAAGGTGTTCAGTAACTAGCATCATGGGATTTACGTTATGTTCACACTGTGAAACAATTACGAACAAAATATTCAGGTATAATATATAGTGTTGGTTTAGAAAGGGAACTTTATTATTTGTAGTTTTCAAGAAGTTGAACCTTGTGGATCAATTGCTTATTATGTCATTCTCTCTTTCAACCTGTCCTAAATATATTTTAATTATTCAAACTCATATTAAACAATTCAATTAAGGGTATATACTTTATATAATGCAACGTATATATATATATATATATATATATATATATATATATATATATATATATATATATATATATATATATATATATATACAGTACACAATAAATGTGCACCTTATACATTATATAAATAACATAATATATTAGAATTTCCCATATTCTTTTATTTTCATGTACAGTCTATAAATCTTTTTGTCACTTTATGATGTGTCAGAAGGTGGAAATAGAAATAATTCCAGTACAGGTTGTTAAACATCTCCCTCCTCACGTAAAACCTTTATTTTGGACTTTTACCCGTTTACAATTCATCTTTATTTGGCCCGCTGTGTAATTCCGACACCACAGTTACGCTCTGGTCAAGCCACTCATCTCTCTGTACAATTTAACTGTCTCATTTCTCCATCGAAAAAGTGCAGCTATCACGCGAGTGATTTATATCTCCTCGTGTGTGTTTTTCCCTCTCCGGCCGGCCGACTTTTCTGGCAGGCTGAAATTGCTTTATTATTCCCCCAGAGTCTGTCAAATCCCCCAGCAGCTACAAACTCATCACCTATCACTGGCTCTTTGTCTGAGAGGAAATAAAGTGTCGGGATTTCCTGGGTGACAGATTTGTGTAATCGTCCTTCGTCCTGGCTTGGGAAACAACACAGTGGACGCAGGAGGAGAGGAGAGGAGAAGAGGCTGGAGAGAGAGAGAGCGATGAGACATGGTGGCGGATCAGTCTGCCTTTTAAAGGAAAATGGAGTTTCTTTGAAGTGGAGCTCCTCAGGTAGTGAGGGTCCTAGACCTTTCCTTATGACACCTGAAGAGAAGAAAATCACCTTTCCCGGTCCTTACCAGTCCGTCATCGTGGGCCGACTGACAAAAAAGACAGCAGCATTCACGCTGATGGTTCCCTCGGCATTGTGGGTGATCTCCAGCAGTGTGGATCCTGTGTTGCTTCAGACTCACGTTGCTTTAGGCAACACCACTTAAGACTACTCCTCTCCTCATACCTCATCCTGTATCTGTCGGCAGAGACACGCTGCTTTCAGTCTGGAGGCTACGATAAGCTAATCGTCTGCCGCTCGCTTTGTGTTCGGTTCAAGTGACACCATTTTAGTCTTTAACGCAGGACTCAGTCCTGAAACCTGGAGACAAGTCAGCATTGTTTTACTTCCAGTTCTCCTCGTCTCAGAAGCCATGTGTTTTTAGTTGGATGCCTGAAATAAGATCTGTGGTTTACAAAAAGCTTAAGATATTTTAACGTTTTGTTCTCCGATGTAAAAATACATCAGTAGCCCTCTGGTTATTTTAGAAGCTTCTACGGGTTGTTTGTGAGACAACAAAACATCATCACAGTGAATCGTCCACCTCATTGTTTCCTCACGCTCATGAAAACGTGCTGTCGTTCCTTTACAGCCCAGTCAGCTCTCTATTTCTTCTATTTAAAAAAATACTATTTTACAAATACTATTTGCAAAAACAATTAATTCACTGATTTAACAAGCATGATGCGTGGAGGCAGAGATTTGAACAGAGCCATGCTAGCTGGTTACCCCAGCTTTCAGTCTTTATGCTAAGCTAGGCTAATAGTCTCCTTTCTCATGCTTCATATTTAGCATACGGACACAAGAAAGGTGTTCATTTTCTACTACTAGCTTCTCAACTGCACAAATGGTAAAAAATGTCTCCCAAAATGTCAAACTAATTACCACTAGTGATGTCCAGGTGTGGGATTATCCTTTACTGATTTCTGCCATTACCCCTAATACATTGGAGGTGTGATTGTCTCATTTCATGGCGTACAGAGCATCAAAAGTAAAGTATTTGAGAAAAGTCACCCTGCAATCTCTTCACAGCTGCGTAATGCAACACATTCTAGTGGTGTCATGGCTATCAAGTGAGCATTAATGACAGACCTCTTTGAAAATGAACAGACGTGTCTTAAATTGCAGCAGAGCTCATCACTGACCCCGGTGATGAATGCAGTTTGTTCTCTATTATTTCTCACGGCTGGAGGTTACACTCTGCAGTCTTTCATTAAATGTTACAGAAAGCTGGAACTCTTTGAATGGCTGTAATCAAACCTGTCATTTATTGTGCACCGTGCCAGGCAAAAGTATTGTCCATAAAATAATCACGTCACTAGGGAAACATGGGAGTGCAGAACGTTGTCCGACTGATGACAGACAAAGAGCATGAACACTTCAGCCACGGCCAACTCTTCTCAGATTGTTGACGGTTCACATGTCAGTGGGCGCTCGCTGTAGGAAATAAAGAGTGTGGTCCAACAAGACATTACGGGGAAACTTAAGGGCCAACGCATGCTTTCTCACAGTAGAGACAGTGTGCAGCCTTTAGCCAAAAATAAATCCATCTAAATGTCAAGGATCCCCTTTAAAATCACATCCTGATGTATTTAACGGTATGCAGCATCCAGTGGAAACAAATCCTTGTCAGCAAATTGGAGGATTGGCATTGATTCCCTCCCAAAGCCCCGAGATATTATCCATGCTTAAAAACATTAGCGGTTCTCACCTCCTCAGTCAACTCTCTGACCGACAGCCTCGGTACTCTCCTCTGGAAACAGAAGAACACATGTTCCCTCTGCAGACTGCCAGGTCTGCAGTCAGAAGACCACTTCCTTTCAATGGTGATCAGCCCTGGAACAAACACTAATACCTTATCAATACTCCTTCTCCATTTGGCTGGAGAGCACCCAATGTGCAGCAAATACAAGTTCAGCTTTCACAAAATAAACTCAAATACTAAAGTAAACTTGAAGCCTTGTGATTATTCTTCTTGTCATCTATTCTACGATTGATTCCTGCCTATTTCTTTTTTTTGTTTGGTAGCACAGTACACACTATTTAGCATTAGTAAAGCATGAATGAGCACTGAATTCATCCTTTATAAAGTATTATTCTAACATGAACACTCGTTAGTAACTCATTATTGTGCAATTCATAAACACAGTTATTATTCAGTGTTCATTCATGCTTTATAGTAGTTATTATAAAGTGCTACCTATTGTTTTTCTTGTCATTCATTGTGCTTTTTCATATACCATCTGTCTCTCATTTATATAGCCAGTAATTGTACATTGTTTGTAATAGTTCGCCTTGTCACGCATCCCTTTGTGTTGCTGTACATCTGATGGAGCCCAGTAACTAAATTTTCAGTAAAGAAAATCAATTAAAATGTTTCAGAAAGGTGCCGCAAACAAATCAATCTGAAAAGATTTCTCATTATCACATAGTACGGGGTTGATCAGTCACAACAAAAACCATGACAGCAAAAAGGGAACATAAGCCAATTACAACCCACCAAGTTAAATTAATTCCAAGGAAAATGACTAGTGCAAAAAAGAGATGGCTGACGTCCAGCAAGGCTCCACACACACTGCTCTGCAGACGCTCGTGCAATAGTTTCAGATTTTCTTCATTTCCTGGCTGGTTTCATGGATTTTGTCATAGGTAAATAAATAATAGTGCTCACGTTTTTAGAAAGAAAACCCTGTGCAGTTAAACTTCTCAGAGTACGGCACATCATTGGAGTGAGAATGGATAGAGTTCAGAAACTCTGTGACATCGCCCGCCACAGGGGTCGGGGTCATATCACTCCTGATTTTAAATATAAGCAGCAAAATGTTCCATTTCAAAGCATTCCTAGATTTAAAAAAGCCGCGTCGATAATCATGGTGACATGGGGATAATAGTGACACTAACCTTTTATTCACTCAACTCTGTGAAACTACGCGGGACACTGTGTAACAGCAGGAAGGACGTGTTTAGGTGACGGCAGTAAACAAGACAACTTTACAATGCGCGGGCCCGCGGGCCAGATGTAGTCCGCGGGCTCTCCCAGTCTGGCCCGCGTGAGGTCAATCAAAAATAAAGGCGATTTATTTATGTGTGCGCGCACACGCTTACGCAGCCTCACGACGGGCAGTGTTGCCCATTTGGAGACTGAAGTGAAAGCGTATTGTTCTGCAGTTTCTGTCCTCAGCGAGCAGCGGGTGCTGCGCGAGACCCCCGCCTCCCAAGGAGCCTCGCGCTGCAGTCTCCGCCTCCAGATTGAACATTAATCGTGCAAAGCCTCCGCGGATCTGACCTGCGGTCTGATCCACTATGGCAGAGCACTTTAAGTCAGGATCATTTCTGGATCTTTATTCTTCCCTCAAAGAGGAGAACTTTCCTCACATGAGGAGGCCTGCTCAGAAGATGTTGGTTCTCTTTGGATCTACCTACATGAGAACAAACATTCTAGTGATGAAGTTCAACAGATCAGATCATTAAAAGCGCTGATTGCTTTTGTTTAAAGTTAATACATTGCTGGTCTTTAACATACATATTAAAGGTAAGGTTTAAAAAAATCTTAAAAAATTACATTACATTTTTTACTTATTTTCATTGCCTTATTGTAACATGTATTATTACCAGTAGCAGCTCAAAACCATATAATTTACAGTTTTTTAATAAATTAATAACATTAATATTGAGTTAATTGAATTAAGTTCAGAATTGGTTTGGCCCTCCACAACGGTCCAAATTTCTCATGTGGCCCCTTGGGAAAATTAATTGCCCACCCCTGATGTATACAGTCCATTAACCCAGCGTCGCTCAAGAAAAAAAAAAAAAGAGTCAATTTTTCCATAGATTACATCTCCTCTACAATGTTCTGGGCTTGGAGGGTCACTTTTCAATCGTGTATTAATTTCCTTTTTTTATTTTACTTTTTTTGTTGTCCTCTTTTTTTGTCATTTACCATGTTTCAATAAATCAAAGTAGAAAAAAACAAGACAACTGCAATGTGAACACGATGACAGGCCTCGTGCCAAATTGATAAATCGCATTAAAGTTTTTTTAAGATGCACGGCCCGATATCCAGAGCAGTGCTGCCATGTGAAACCTCGTCTTTGCGTGCAAGGATCAGCGTTCCACAGACTGGTGTGGATCACCTGATCGTTCGCCTATCTCCCCCTCGACGGCGATGACACACGCCCAGCATCACACCGGCTCAATTATCCGTGAAATATTCTCCCACACGCGTCCTCCGATGACAAATTATGTAGAGAACGACCCTCTGGTTGTGCTTTTCAGCTGCACATTAAGATACAAGGATGTGGGGGCCGTATGCGAGGGCCCGTTTTTATTTTCGCCTTGCCCGTCGTTTTTTTTGTCTTTAATTATGTTTATGGTCTGTTTCCCTCTCGCAGATTGACAACAGCAGAGACACTGGCAAGTGATGGAAAGTTAGCTTTTTATGGTATAGATCGGCCTCCATTGTTTTTATTTATACTGGCTCAGGGATTTTAAGGCTTCTGGGTCCTCAACAATATAAACACATGCCCAAAGTAGGTTGTTCTTTAGTGAAATGCAGTGGGATGGGACGTGAACGGCGTTTGTAGAAATGTGAAGCGATCCAGCTTGTTGTTATTCAGCGCCAGCGCCGCACTGCGATAGCAATACTCCAGCCTCATATTTAATTCATGATTTACCACTTCACAAAAAAAAAAAATTCTGCTTCTCCAAAATAATCCAGTTCTACAAAAGACATGGATGTGGGCTCCAACTAAATTTGCCTCCCTGTTTGAATCAAGATATTTCACGAGGAAAAGGAAAACAAAAGTTGCAAACCGCCGTCAGGTGACAAAGGTTTTGCATCAAAGGGAACACGATGATGCCGGTGGCGATCCTCTCTGGAGACTGTAGGCGGTTGTCTGCGCTGACACAAGAACTTCACAGCCCATTCATCCTCTGCTGGCCCCGCGCTGCTCAACAGGACCACCAGGCGGGCGGCTTTATCGCTGGAGCACACGAAGACACCGGCGCACCACACACACACAGACACACACACACACAAACGCACACGCACACACACGCACACACACACACACACAGATATTCAAACAGACACCATTTGAGACGTTGGTGAGTTAAAGGGTTAAACTCTAGATGTTCCTGTCTCATTTCAATCTAAATTTGATCCGCAGTTGGAAGGCGATGTAGGAATGTACATATGTAGCGATGCAGACACTGTGGGAGATTTTTGGATCTCAACACCAGACTGAGAGGAGAAAATCACTGTAAAATAACTTTGAGTGAGAGACTGGGAGGGTTCATCCAAGTGGCAACGACCACGACCGAGAGCTGAAGCCAAGTGTGAAGGAAACGTAAAGCTCCACTGACAGGGCTCGACATCAAGCGAACGTAATGGTCCAAATGGAACATGTACGCCTATTTAAGAAATAAAACTAATCTACAGGGACTTATTAAAGGGAATTGTTTGAACTTCTGAACATACAAAACAGCTTTTAAGCAACAAGACTCCACTGACAGAAACAGTCATTGCACCTTGCTGATCATTGTAAACCACATTTCATCCAAACTCGACAGAAACAAACAGAAAGTCATCAAAGCTGTCTTGGTTTGTTTTTGAAATTTTCTTACAACCACCAACTCTGGATGCTTTCCACAGAAGTGGGATTAAAAAGCCCCTTTCTAAAATCTGTTTAATATTCCTGTGAAAACATCTTCTCAAACAACTATTTACTCCAACTACTTGTATTCAATTAAGTTCATCGCCAAAACATAATTTTTACACGATGACATTTGAATTCTAGCCAGCCAGGACTGCTAACAGCTAACGTTAGCTAGCTCTCATGCTACCAATGTCAACACAGAGCAGTGGTTCTCAATGGAGCATTATTGGGGATCATGGAACAGAAAAGCATTGCATTGTTTTTACTGAATATCGTTCGATAACGATCAGATCCGGTCCCTAAAGATCGGATCAGACAACTGCACGAGGTATTCCATTTATCCGAGCACAGAGTTATGTTGAGCTCTGGCTGATCAGTAGTATACAATGGATCCAATCACTAAAGGAAGCTTATAGAGACCTGATCCAACTCTGCAGCTATCAGTAATCTCATTTCCAGTCTTAGCAAGCAGGTGTCACTAGTATGGGCTGATAAACTCACTAAGCATTACCTGCCAAGCAAAGACATTAGAAGTTAGCAAGTAGCTGTTGAACAGAGGAAAGCATTTAGCGGCTAAAGTCACTGTGGAGAGCAAAACGAAGCGAAAAGAAGAATGAATAGATATTAACATCTCTTAACATTTCTCTCAGAAATGTTAAGGATGTTAAGGATGAGACATGTTAAGGATTAACATGTTAATGTTAAGGATCAGACATGTTGCTTCCTTTATTTTGGATGTACATATGGGCTGATGTCTACATGGAGAGCCCAAGAAGGTTGGTTGCAATCGGTAAAATAACTTCTCAAGGCCTATAGATCTGAAACACGAATGTATTGATTAGTGTCGCTGTGGCTAAAGAAGACTTTGGGCTGTGTTTGCTTCCATCTCATCTCTCCTCAGCTCAATCCAGCCTCCGCTCTGTTGTCCAAATCTGAATCGTGGAGGGGTGATACAAACTGGCAACCAAGGAGACAGAGGGGAGCGCTGGAGATCAATCAGCGCTGTGTGTGTTTTGAAGCCAAAACCGGGAATGCAATACTTGTCGGTCAAGTCCGATTTGGAGGAAGTATAAAGCGTGCAGCCCAGAAGGTCATATCTTTGTTCAAACTATTGAACGGACATCTATTGCCAGGGATCTGGGACATATTACCTGTCTGGCTTCAGCAAAGCAACTGGTTTCAGCCGTAGATTGGTTTGCGCTGTGTTTCCTGGCTACCAGGCCAAACTTTCAGCAAACTTCAGTTTGTCATGGAAGCCATCAAAGACCTCATCATTAAAACCAGGTCCACTTCATGTGGAGCGTTGCGACCACGTCGGATTCTTCTTAGCCCAGTGGAGAAGGACTACATGTACATGTGCAGTGATGAAACGCGACCGTTTGGCTCAAATCGGCGGCTCTAACTCTAACTCTCGTCTAAACTGCAGACGGAGAGGAGGGAGAGCGTGTGGCGCTTTGTGTGCTTTGATGATCACATTTCTCCCAGATATAAATATGAATCCATCTCCGAAAGTGTAATTGAAAGTGAACACGAGCGTTTGAACCGTGCCACCGGTCTCACTCTTCCACGCTAATAAGCTACAATTCAGCTTTGATGTGGAAGTGTGTCACCTCCTGAGGTGAGGAGCGGAGGGAGGGACTCTTCCTCTCTACCTCATTTTATATATATTTTAGATATTATCAGTGTATCTGTGAGATGCCATCTGAAGTGAGATATAGATGCGCTGTTCTGTACATCAGATTATGAATCACCATAACAAGGAATCAGCAGCAGCGCCAACAAACTGGTACAAAAGAAAGTGGCACTCCCAACTGTGGGTAAAGGAGAAATATCCATAATTAATTGATGGCAGATATGCCTCATGGGACAAGCAGCTTTCATGACAAATTGCCTAGCATGAAGTGACGAACAATAAGATGGAGGCATAACAGACGTCACGGGAAATTCATTTCTGGTTCCCTCTGTGTTCCTCTCATCTGACGTCCCCGCCTGTCTGTCCTTGAACCCGGAGCCCCTCTCATTAACACACCTTTCAACTGCGACATATAGATGACATTTAAATATAAGTCCCAGGCATTAATATTATAAACACGAGGGTTTTATGACGGCTCGGTAATGAGGTGTTACACATCCCGGGGCCACGGTTCACAGTGGCGGTGGACGCGTAAACCGCAGAGGGCGCTTTAACGAGGACGCTTTACCGCGGAGACAACATCTGAGATCCAGTGAAGCCACGACGTTACTGATTTATGGGCTCACCATGCAGGGGACAGACATACAGACATATGTATTAATATACTGTTTGACATCATCTTGTCACTCCAAGATAGACGAGTGGATGAGCAGACAGGTAGAGAGAAGGAAAGATAGATTGGTGGAGAGATGGATAGACAGACAGGAAGGTAGGTGTGTAGGTAGGTAGGTAGGTAGGTAGGTAGGTAGGTAGGTAGTTAGGTAGGTAGGTAGGTAGGTAGGTAGGTAGGTAGGTAGGTAGGTAGGGAGGTAGGTAGGTAGGTAGGTAGGTAGGTAGGTAGGTAGGTAGGGAGGTAGGTAGGTAGGTAGGGAGGGAGGGAGGTAAGTAGGAAGGTAGGTAGGTGGGTAGGGTGGTAGGGAGGGAGGGAGGGAGGTAAGTAGGAAGGTAGGTAGGGAGGTAGGTAGGTAGGTAAGTAAGTAGGTAGGTAGGGAGGGAGGGAGTTAGGGAGTTAAGTAAGTAAGTAAGTAGGTAGGTAGGTAGGTAGGTAGGTAGGTAGGTAGGTAGGTAGGTAGTAGGTAGGGAGGGAGTGAGGGAGGGAGGTAGTCGGTAGGTAGGGAGGTGGGTAGGGTGGTAGGGAGGGAGGGAGGGAGGTAAGTAGGAAGGTAGGTAGGGAGGTAGGTAGGTAGGTAAGTAAGTAGGTAGGTAGGGAGGGAGGGAGTTAGGGAGGTAAGTAAGTAAGTAAGTAGGGAGGTAGGTAGGTATGTAGGTAGGTAGGTAGGGAGGGAGGGAGGGAGGGAGGGAGGTAGAGAGGTAGGTAGGTAGGGAGGGACTTAGGGAGGGAGGTAAGTAAGTAAGTAGGTAGGGAGGGAGGTAGGTAGGTAGGGAGGGAGGTAGGGAGGTAGGTAGGTAGGTAGGGAGGGAGGGACTTAGGGAGGGAGGTAAGTAAGTAAGTAAGTAAGTAGGTAGGGAGGGAGGTAGGTAGGTAGGGAGGGAGGTAGGGAGGTAGGGAGGTAGGTAGATAGGTAGGTAGGTAGGTAGGTAGGTAGGTAGGTAGGGAGGGAGGGAGGGAGGTAGGGAGGTAAGTAAGTAAGTAGGTAGGGAGGTAGGGAGGGAGGGAGGCATGTAGGTAGGTAGGGAGGGAGGGGGGCATGTAGGTAGGTAGGTGGGTAGGTAGGTAGGTACATAGGTAGGTACGTTGGTAGGTAGGGAGGTAGGGAGGGAGGGAGGTAGGTAGGAAGGGAGGGAAGCAGGGAGGGAGGGAGATAGGGAGGTAAGTAGGTAGGGAGGTAGATAGACAGGCAGACAGACAGACAGACAGAGAGAGAGAGATAGATAGATAGATAGATAGATAGATAGATAGATAGATAGATAGATAGATAGATAGATAGCAATTTAGTGCCTAAATGGATAAGTGGTGTCAGAAAGAATCGATGTTAAGAAAAACAACAGCAATAAAGTGCAGTTTGAATGATGCTTGTGCAAGAAAAGCCATTAAGCAGCCGATCAATAGAGGAGGACAAGCAGCCTGAGTATTAAACCGATCATGACATCAAGCTAAAGGCAGAGGAGGCCTCTGAAGACTTCCCTTTGGCAGCACTTTATTTCATCTGCAGCAGAGCCTTTTCATTAAGCACTGGACATAATAGATGATGCATTGATTCTCTCTCTCCGTCTGCATGTCACTGTGTCTCCACCAGACTTTCCCCCGCCGTCAAAACCCAGCATTGTTCCTCAGCTTGTTCTCAGGGTTTCCGACAGCAACACTCAGAAACAAGCATTGATGGTAGTCCACTCGAGGCCACGGTTTGAGGTTCTGTCTATTCACTTCATTTCAGCTGAAACACATCATGCAGAAAAAGTGGATATTTGGTGAAGAGCAGGTGAGATGAGGTGAGGGTTTTGCCCTGAAGCAGTTCCACGGTGCGATGACACCGAGCAGCAGAGTCTCAAGGATCACCTGGGCTGGTTTTCACCGCGCTGTGGACTCACTGCTTTCGCTGGAAGCTTGCCAAATGTTGTGGAAAAATATCGCATTAATGATGAAAATTCTCTAAATATCGATACTGAATAAACTCTAATCTATGCACTTAACTGACGCGTTGAGACTCCACAGGCCTCTCAGAAGACACTCAGCACTCCCACTGGACTCAGAAGACGAGAGAGATTAGATTGACGTTCAATTCACATAGATTTATTGGCAACGAATCATCATCACGAACAAATCAGGCTGGTTCCGGTATTCTGGACGATAGCATTCGCCATCATCCTTCTATCAAAGCCCCAGAACTCCACCTGAACATATCAGTTATAACAAACCATCCAGTGCAGTAACGCCCCGTTCCTCCTCCTCATTACATAGTTCTCGTCATGTGTTATTGACCACGTCCACCAATCAGTTCCCAGATGTCAGTGTCTCTTTGGGTCAGTACTCGCTGACACCGGGTCACAGTGACTCCTTAGATAGGACTCGCTCCTGCCAAAAAAACATGTACTGTGCACAGAGGAACATTAGGACAGTGTGTGTGCTTAACTGTTTTATGAGACGTACAACTACTCGTTAACTCATGTGGATAAAACACTTCCTTATATATATGTATATGTCCATGATTATATAAACATTTTCCTTCCACAAGGGTCAAGCACAACAGTGGTAATGAAACATTAGAGCAAAGCGAGTCTTTCATAATTTATTTTTACCTGCAGGTTCTGCATAGCAGCCACTAGAGGGCAGAACATATCGATGTGACCTGAACTCCCGTCTGGAAGGTTTTTTTCCAACATTTACTGATGAACTAGGAAACTTTTCTACAGTGAATATTGTATTAAAAAAATCTGGTGTGAAATACAGGCGCAAGGCCCAATGTCCGTTAAGCTATATTGTCCGTGACGAGGACAGGAATTTCTCACGGGAAGCCGCTGTTCACATCCCATTTGAAACCAACGTTGACTTATTTTACGTCACGTACTAAGGTAAGGTAAGGTAAGGTAAGGTAAGGTAAATTAAGGAATACTTTATTAATCCCCGAGGGGAAATTTGGTGTCGATTTAGCAGCAATTTACAGACAAAAATAAGATATAAAAACAACAGGGATGAATGATATATACAACAATAATAATAATAATTTAAAAAAAATGTAATAAAATGAAATAGCTAGGGTGAAAGAAAAAAATTAAATTAAATGTAAACAGTAGAAGTGCAAAAAAGTGCAAATTATGTATGTAAGGTATTTATTGTCATTGTAAAAACATACTACGAAATGAAGTTGGCGACTCATCAGTCAGTACAGCAGTAACGGGTAAAAACATGTATAAAAACATTAAGACAGGACATTCTAATTTAAAACAGAGACAAGACAATTCAAAATAAATAAAACATAAAACACAGGCATCAATGGCTTAAAAGTGAAACATTGTGGTGTTATTGTCTTTGTTTGTCCCCCGCAGTGAGAGCTGGTGGGGTGGTGAGTTATATTAACCCAGCGTATTAAACTTATGGACCAAACTTTATTTAACCCAAACCAAGTAGTTTGGTTGCGTCTGTATGTGACGAGCTGGGAATGAGAACAGGTTGAGTAACTATGATCTGTATGTTATGTTCAATAAAGCATGAATTATCACAATTATTATACATATATTTAATCCTGATAAATTACTTAAAAACAAAAGAAAATCACTGGTTCCTTAACAGACAGCAGCTGCCATCTGTCTGCATATTAACACCCATTTAGTTTGTGTAACTCTAAATCATGTGTGAAATGACACATAGTGTGTGAATTATTAGATATTAGTTTGTATTATTAAATATGACTCGGGTAATGTGGTGTATCAAATCGTGTGGTTGCTGAACGCTTCACTACTTCGTGATTATCTTTCCATTAATTACCATTTTTATGTTTAGAGCATAATCCTACCAAACTTTTTCCAGATTGCAGCATTAATTCATGAATTAATGCTGCAATCTGGAGCAAAAAGTTTTGATATTAATATACAACAGAGGCAACAGATAAAAATTAAATAAAACATTGAAGCATTGAAGCATGAGAATGAAGGAAGATATGAACCTCAACATGTGAGCAACGGGCACATAGATTATGATTATGAGCATCATAAATGAGAGGCGGTAACCCCACGCTGCAGCATGCAGCTCACAGGTCGATGCTCAGGAAGACTAATGTGGCAGATGGATCATGTGAGTGAATGCTAATGCACACATGTTCTGGAATGATGATTCAATTATTACCGTCGTCTCTGTCGTGTGTGACTCGTGTTTTACGGCAATCATGCAACGATGGACTTCAGAATAATAGCGTGGGAAAACATGTGCGCTGTGTATTATTAACACTGCATCTTAATAAGGAAGTAAAGATTACTCAGTGTGTTCTTCCCAGATGATCCAACGGGAACGTCTCACTCTGCAGTCACGTCAGGACGACGCTCCGGGGAGGAGCGCTTGTTTGGGCCGCTTATGTCAACACCTGCAGTGTTTCCTTTATGAGCCTGTAAATCTTTGCTGATTGCCTCTATCAGACAGGGCGGAGGTGCTGTGTGTGTGTGTGTGTGTGTGTGTGTGTGTGTGTGTGTGTGTGTGTGTGTGTGTGTGTCCCAAACAGGCCAGCGGCAATTTCCCCACGCCTTAGACATGATGGATTAGCCGCACAAAAAGTCAACATGTGTGTGAGGATGATGATGATGATGATGCCATGCTACCATGGTCACATGTCACATGGTCACATGTCACATGGTCACATGTCACATGGTCGGGTCACGCCGGAAAACAGCACATCAAGTCCGCCATCGCCACTCGGGGTGGCTTTACACACAGGTGTGTGTGTGTGTGTGTCTGTATATATATATGTGTGAATATGTTGAATATGTGTGTGTGTGTGTGTGTGCACGTGTGCGCATGTGTTTGTGCGCGTGTGAGTGTGTGTATATGTGTGAATATGTGTGTGTGCATGTGAATATGTGTGTGTGTGTGTGCGCGCATGTGTGTGTGTGTGTGAGTGTGTGCGAGTGTATATGTTTGAATATGTGTGAATATGTGTGTGTGTGTGTGTGTGTGTGTGTGAATATGTGTGTGTGCGCGTGTGAGTGTGTGTGTGAGTGTATATGTTTGAATACGTGTGAATGTGTGTGTGTGTGTGTGTGTGTGTGTGTGTGTGTGTGTGTGTGTGTGTGTGTGTGTGTGTGTGTGTGTGTGTGTGTGTGTGTGTGAGGCTCACAGGTCAGCAGTTAGAGAGTGATATTCTTGTGGACTGTCAGTCTGAGTTACTCTGATAAAAACATCACAACCAAACAGTTTAACTTTCTTGTCAGTTCGTCCTCGCTCTCTTCCTCATGAAAGGTGTTAATATTTCTCTTCCTCATGAAAGGTGTTAATATTTCTCTTCCTCTCCGCTCCGCGTGGCACGGCACACATAAATAATAAACATAATCGGTTTGCTTATTGTTTGTCTTTAGACGCATGAGCAGCCTCCTTCTGTCAACCTCCTGCCTCCTCTTGTGTGTCTCTGATGCTCATTTCACCATCATCATGTGGTGTGTGTGTGTGTGTGTGTGTGTGTGTGTTGCTGCCGGTTGCTCTTAACGTGTCGGCGTCCTCGCGGATCATTACAACGGCAAAGCTGTTCATCCTCTTGTTCCCTAAAACAGAACGTGAGACTCTGATCTGAGCCCTAGATCAGTGCAGATAAACAACCTACAGAAGATGTCACTGTTAGCGCACAACAAGCTAAATAGGTGCTAATCTGCTATAGAAGCCTACGTTCTTTTTCCTCCACAGAGATGGATTAAAGCATTGTTGTTTTTTGCACATGTCCAAAACGATTTAAGGCCCAAAAAGAAAAGAAGAAAAGAAGAAGCTGCTCTCTTTTTGGGTGGATTCCCCTTCTTGCCAGAGGACAGGAGGAGGAGCCGCTCCTGACCTTCAAGCTCTCAGCTCATCTGACTTTGATGTGTAAAGTAGAGCGATGGCCGGAGGAGCGGCTCTGCTTTCACTGCTCTGGATCACAAACCAAACCAGGAGAGCAGCAACGAACAATGAGATGGATGGCTCTGCTCCTGTGACACGACACTGCCATCTAGTGGAGAGAGAGAGAGAGAGAGAGAGAGAGAGAGAGAGAGACGGGGAGAGAGAGAGGGGGAGAGGGGGAAAGAGAGAGGGAGAGTGTGAGAGAGAGAGAGAGAGGGAGAGGGGAAGAGAGAGAGAGAGAGGGAGAGAGAGAGAGGGAGGGAGAGAGGGAGAGAGAGAGGGAGAGAGTGAGAGGGGGAGAGAGAGAGAGGGAGAGGGGGAGAGAGAAAGAGAGAGAGGGAGAGGGGGAGAGAGAGAGAGAGAGGGAGAGAAGGAGGGAGAGAGGGAGAGAAAGAGAGAGGGAGAGAGAGAGAGAGGGGAAGAGGGAGAGAGAGTGTGTGTGTGTGTGTGTGTGTGAGTGTGTGTGTTGTGTGTGTGTGCGAGTGTGTGAGTGTGTGTGTGTGAGTGTGTGAGTGTGTGTATCCGAGTGTGTGCGTGGGTGTGTGTGTGTGTGTGTGTGAGTGTGTGTGCGATTGTGTGAGTGTGCGAGTGTGTGTGTGTGTGAGAGAGAAAGAGAGAGAGTGAGTTTGTGAGTGTGTGTGTGTGTGTGTGTGTGTGTGTGTGTGTGTGTGTGTGTATTCATCCTTTTTCTCCAGTTTTAACTGATGTGTGTGTGAGTTCTTCTCTAATGTTAGAAAGCATATACATACATACTCTGTTGTGCATATTAATGTTTATCTCCACAACATAATCTAGAGTTGGATAAATCACTTCTTCTCCCTCTCTGGGTTTATAAACGTGTTTCACTCTTCAAATGAAAAACAACATACGCACGTTTTTAATTTGTATATTCAGCTCAGAGAAAGTTTCCTCCTTCAGCAGATTAATGTGAAACGTGTTGAAACAGGAAAACCTTCAATCAGGAAACACGTGTTCAGAGAGTTCCATAAGAAGCTGAGCGTTGATAATAATCATGATTGTCTCTGCTTATCCATGTGATGTGTTGACAGAACAATCATGCATATCTCTTCATGAAGCTATTGTTAGTGTCTATCTACACAAGGGACATCAATGCATGTAATCATATATGTAGTGCATTTAACACGCTAATGCAAATAGAACCTGTTCTACAGCTGCTGGGTCACGGTAAACACGTGTGACTGTAGCTCAGGGGGATGAGTGGCCGTCCCGAAACCGCAAGGTACCTGGCATGATCCCTGGGTCGATCCCCAGTCCCCCCCATAGCTCACATGTCGAAGTGTCCCTGAGCAAGACACCCAACCCCAGGCGCCTCAAAGGGCTGCCCACTGCTCCCTAACCAGGGATGGGTCAAATGCAGAGAAGAATTTCCCCAAGGGACTAACAAAGTGCATGTTTCTTTTCTTTCTTAATTAAACACTTTAAACACTTTAAACACGTTAAATAAACACGGTAAACACGTTAATTAAACACGTTGAACACGTAATTTAACACGTTAAACGCGTTAATTCACCACGTTAATTCACCATTTTAATTCAGCACGTTTATTCAACACGTTAAACACGGTAAAAATGTTAATTAAACACATTAATTAAACACGTTAATTCAACACGTTCATTCAACACGTTAATTAAACACGTTAAACACGGAATTAAACACGTTAAACACGATAATTAAACACGTTAAACGCGTAATTAAACGCGTAATTAAACACGTTAAACACGTTAATTAAACACGTTAAACAGGGTAAAAACGTTAATTAAACACATTCATTTAACACGTTAATTAAACACGTTAAACCTGTTCACGTAGCGACACAGAGGGTTGGAAGATGTCTTGAAGGCAGCAGGGTCAGCGCTGAGATTTTCATGTGCAATGTTTGCATCAAATAGTTATTGCAACATCCTCCTTTTGTCAAAAGAAAATTATTAAATAACAAAAGAATTCTGAGAATTCTATTCTGAACTCATGTTTTTATTATTACAAATAAATAAATATGACTTATTCCCAAATATGTGTGTATATAACCTTGTCAATAAAAGTGTTATACTTCTCGACCGTATAATCCATGTATTCTTATTTCCATATTTGTATTGTGTGCATGTAGTCACAAATAAATCCTTCCTTTCACACCGAGTCCATCACTTTGAATGTGTCCACTGTCGGCTACTCAACGTTTGAAGTAATAAGTGGAAACAGGTTTTCTCAGGATAAGAAATGAATTATGTGGTTATCGCTAGATAAACAAGCTTGTTTTCTCGAGATAACGACATAATTACCTCGTGATCTCCAGATCAGGTTGAAACGGTAATAAAAAAAGATCGTGTTTGTTTAGGGCTTCAGTAGATAATGCACAATCGGGTTATTAAAGTCTCTTTTAACCGGCGGCGGCTATCAGAATATCTATGTGATGTCACATGAATGTATTAATAGTTATGTCACAAGAAATACAAAAGGAAACGGAAAGATATAAATCACACAAAACACAATCTGGAAGAGTTGGTCAAAAGCATGTTAACGCGACATTCACCTATTCATACACCAGTGCATCATGGGATATGTCTTCACCTCACTTGAGTCCTGCTAACAACAACAATAAATGCTTTCAATGGACAACTAGAACACATTCTTTAATGGATTTATTATAATAAAGTCTATACAAAAAAAAACATCACTGATAGTTAAATGACCTGTTAAACACAGTCACACTGTACAGACTTCATACATGATTCTGCTGATATCATTTATCTTGCTTGAACATGGTTTATTAGAGTAATTCATCTTTGTGTGTAACATGTTCAGCATCAGTTTTAATATTTATGGCGCCGTTTTAATTTGCACATTACATTTCATTTAGCTGACGCTTTTATCCAAAGAGACTTAGAATAAGTGATTCAACCATGAGTACAAACTCAGAACAACAAGAATCAAGAAAGTACAATTCATTCATTAAAGTTAAGCTACAAAGTGCTATCAGTAAGAGACATGTAAGTGCTACTAAAGTGCTACTATGCTACTTTCCTTATTCAAGGTGTAGTCGAAAAAGACGCCTAAATACTTAAATGTTGCTCTTGATGAGCAGAAAGATCAAATCTTAGGAGGCAGAAATATGCAATCAGTTCACTTAATAATTTGGAGATATATATTGACAGTTTCTACAGTGGAAAATTAACCCCTAAAGGTCTGTAACCTATTTATGTTCTTCAAGCTTAATTGTAACTTTTGTAATCATTTAATAACGAATTAAGTGAAATGAAAGATTACTCATCAGTGTGAATATCCACTTCATATTTCAGACCTCCAGGTTTGTTTGAATGTGTTGCAAAATGGTTCAACTCAAAATGTTGATGTACTTTATTTATTTGTTTCGTTGATGGGTTCAGGTCCGTGAGAACCATGGAAGAGGCTTCAGGTTTGTCCAAATCCTGTTTATCTTTGTCATTTTGTTCATCAACATTATACAATTCTCCACTTTTTAGTGCTACTGTTATATACATTACATCAAGTTTATTTTTGTTGTATGGATGTTACTTTAACTGTGTTGTGTTTAATGATGAATATTGAAAGATACAACATATTATTTAAATGTAATGGCCTCTTAAGCTATGTTATGAACATCTAGAAAATGCATGGCTTCATGTTATAGGATATGGTATTAGACATGACAAGAACTTCAGAACTGCTTTAAGAATTTCTTCATTCAAAGAAGTCGATTCCATCCGTCCTCAACGACTACCGACCAGTTGCCCTCACCTCCCAAGTGATGAAGGTGCTGGAGAGGCTGGTCTTGGCCCACCTCCGACCGCAGGTGAAATCGTCGCTGGACCCTCTACAATTTGCTTACCATCCCCGTGTGAGAGTGGGCGACGCCATCATCTACCTGCTGCAACGTGCTCAGTCGCACCTGGATGGAACCGGTGTCTCTGTGAGAGTCACTTTCTTTGACTTCTCCAGTGCATTTAACACCATCCAACCACTGCTACTGGGTGAGAAGCTGCGGGTGGTGGGGGTAGACTCGTCCACCATCTCCTGGATCACTGACTACCTCACAGGCAGACCACAGTTTGTCAGAATGGGCCGTGTGCTGTCTGCGACGGTGGTCAGTGATGTTGGAGCCCCACAGGGAACTGTTCTGTCTCCCTTCCTGTTCACCCTGTACACCACTGACTTCCAGTACAACACGGAGTCATGCCATCTGCAGAAGTTCTCTGATGACTCTGCGGTGGTCGGGTGTATTAGGGATGAACGGGAGGAAGAGTACAGGGCAGTGGTGAGTGACTTTGTGAAGTGGGCCGGTGAGAATCACCTGCTTCTGAACGTGGCCAAGACCAGAGAGATGGTGGTCGACTTCAGGAGGAAGACAACAGCTCCTAGTCCTCTGAGTGTTCTGGGAGAGGACGTGGACATAGTGGAGGAGTTACAGGTAACTGGGTGTTTCCATCGACAGCCGACTGAACTTGAAGGCCAACATCAACGCTGTGTACAAGAAGGGGATGAGTCGACTCTTTTTCCTGAGGAAGCTTCGATCCTTCAATGTGTGCAGCAAGATGCTGGAGATGTTCTACCAGTCGGTTGTGGCCAGCGCCCTGTACTTCTCCATCGTCTCCTGGGGGAGCAGCATTGGAGCCGGTGACACCAACAGACTTAACAAGCTAGTTAAGAAGGCCGGCTCCATCATTGGCTGCAAGCAAGAGTTTCTGGAGCAGGTGGTGGAGAGGAGGACGTTGAAGAAACTTTTGTCCATATTGGACAACCTGGACCACCCTCTCTACCACCGGCTGCAGGGTCAGCGGAGCACTTTCTCCAAGAGATTCATCACGCTCCGTTGCAACAAGGACCGCTACAGGAAAACATTCCTGCCGATGGCAATACGACTTTACAACAAGTCACCGCTTGCCAGATCCTCTGTGGATCAACCACTGTACATGTTTATGGTTATCTACACTTCACACTTAACATATCATATTACATACATTATTTGCATTTTTGCACTCTCCTATTGTTTATTGTTGCTGTTATTTTATTTACACCTCACACACTTAATATGCACATACATACTTGCACTACTGTTTAAGTTAATTAGGGCCCGAGTACTGACGTAGTCAGATCGAGGACCTATTGAAATGCGAAGTATTATTATTAGGGCCCGAGTACTGACGTAGTCAGATCGAGGACCTATTGAAATGCTAAGTATTATTATTCCCGACCTATGCGCAGGGAAAAGAGGTGCTTGGGATAAACCTACATTCTTCAAACTTTGCACACCCATCAGACTCGGCGAAAATTTTAATATAATTTGGGTGTCGACCAAAAGCCTGAGAAAATGTCCCTATAGCGCCCCCTTTAAGCAGAAAGGCTACGCTTTTTGCCAACTATGGCCGATTGACTTGAAATTTTACACACATGTCCGGGTGGGACTGCTCTACAAAAAACTCATCCGTGAAATTAAAATGCGCCTAATTAGATTTTCCGCCATTTTGAATTTTGTAAAAAACACATTTTTGCCCATTCCTCCTTGGGTCCGTTTCTTACGAAATTTTCTGTGAATCATCATTGGCTCAATGTGGTCAAACGATATTGTCAACCGTGTTGATATCTCATTGCGTTCAGAAGTTATTAACTAATTAACCTCTTAGGGGCGTGGCTCAATATGTCAATACACATAACTTCCAAATTACTTGGCCTATCTTCACAAACTTTGTAGCATATGTCAACATCGTGTCCCTTAACGTACCCAAATTGTTTCATAATATTCAAACACTAGAGGGCGCTGTAGTGAACCGATCAATTTTGGCATTTTCCTTGTTTTCAGGCGTTGTATTCTGACGAACTCCTCCTAGAGATTACACACGATTGATTTCACATTCGGGCAATATGATGTTGAGACCTTTGCAGGGAAAAGTTATCAAAGGATTGTGAGCACAGAGCAGCGGCAAAGAGACACCATTTTCCATGAAAATGGAAGTTGCTTTAACTCGGCCGTACATGATGGAATCTACTCCATATTTCTCATATGCCATGACCTCTTGACCCTGAAGACATCCATATGATCATTTTTAATCCTAGTCATAGCGCCACCTAGAGGCAACAGGAAGTTACATGTTTTCTACTTGTACACCGTGCTCCTCACAGATTATTCAGATCCCTCTCAAAATGCGTCGGAAGAGACTTAAGACATTGATAATGCATCACCTTGAAGATTGTAAGGATCCGTTGAACGGCGTAGCGTCGGTCCATCGCAGAAGTTCGATCCTTCGCCATGACCGAATAAACCGATGTAACTCGACTCCACATGATAAGATCCTTTCCAGGTTTCACATGTTTGATCAGCCTCCAGGCCTGAAGACATGTGCAGTCTAATTTTTAATTAGAGTCATAGCGCCACCTAATGGCAACATGAAGTAAATATTTCTATACTTTGGCTTGCTTCTCTTAGTCGGTCAATCAGATCAACTTCCAATTACTTCTAGACAAACATAAGACTTTCATGATGTCAGCCCCTAAAGCTTTTGATTTTTTGTGTAACGCTGTTGCCGTGGCGCCCCATCCTTCGCGGTCAACAACAAAGTCACTTTTGAGGGACTAAGCATGCTCGAAATGTAACTAAACTTGGCACACACATTTAAAGGCAAAGATGTAGTTGCCTGATATGACTTGAATGACTCAAAACTGGAACTTCGGCTCGATAGCGCCCCCTACAAATATTCAATTAATCAGCCTCAGCGCTACGGTTGACCTACATGTATGAAACTTGCTAGGAATGT
>NC_136591.1:3944460-4079460 GCF_910589615.1 Taurulus bubalis
GATGAAACAAACTAGACACAACGTGTTGATAAGTGAGCTTCAGCGCTGTTTTCAGACCTGAGATGGAACCAGGCTGCTGTTTCTCCCTTTATGCTAAGCTAGGCTAACCACATTCTGTCTGTAGCTGCATGTTTACCACATAGACTTCTCTTTACTCACTTGGCGAGAAAGGGCAAGGGATCACTTTCCAGGCATGTCGATACACAAAAACATCGCCTGGTTTTTTTTTCCCTGGATGACTGTATTTTACTTACAGTAACTCTAACTGGGGTCATATCTATCTCTCTTGGTGTTGCTTTGATTAAAATGTGGATGAACACAAAATACCACGTTGATTACTTGTTCCTGTGTTACTGCATACTGCATATTGTTGAAGAACTTGTAAATAGTGGCATACTTCTTTTTTTGCCTGTACAGTTCTGCTTCTAAATGTGTGTGACTGTTGAGACGACACTCTTTTTGTACATGACTGTCTTTTTATTTGAGCACATTGATTCTGTCCCTTTTCATTCTAAAGTTGAGTTTGAAGAGTTCAGACATGCCTGAAGTTTGACTTTAATAAAGCTGTACTCTGTCTCGGTGAAAGGCTCTCGCTGCATGGGATTCATTACAACGCATTCAGTCAACTACTTTGAAATAAAAATGCAACACATTAAGATAGATTGAAATGTTGCTTCCAAGCGTGGTAGAAATAACGCAATTAATCATAATTACCCACAGTTCATAGCAATGTTATGTTAAACACGTAGTTCCAAAAGGAAGAATGGAGACATAAAAAAAAAGGTAAACAAAGAGACACGTGGGCGTTTAGCCCGATAAAATACATTTAATCAGAGGAATGCAAGCAGAAATTATATTTATAATATTTATTTACATTCATCAAACATTTCGTTTTGACAACACGAGTAAACAGATCATTTAAAATGACTTCTCATCTCGTGAGGAAGACGTTCAAATCAGTGAATAAAAAGTATAAAATAAATACACAATTGTACACAATATTTGGTTATGTAGTCACGTGATGTGTTGCAGCAAAGTGCTGTCCCATTCATATTTACACCATCAAGCCCTCACAGACTCTCACACTGAACCACTCAGCAGCTGACGTCAGTGAGTCCCTGAGGGTTCAGGGTTTGAGGCTTTAGGGGACATTGGGATTGTCCAATGTCTCAATCTCTAGTTTTAAGTCTTCTTCAATACAGCATGAAGTTCATTTAGTAAATTATGGTCCATTTAGAGTCAAACAGACCATAATGCAGAGTATGCTTTAGGGGCGGGGATTACTGTGATTGACAGGTCTCTATCATATTAATACTAATTATTATTAGCTTCGTGTATCCAGTGGTTCACATTCACAAAGAAAACATGTTCAATTAGTTTACAACTCTGTTAATGATTCAATTATAAAACCGCTAAATAATGTGAATATAAAAGATATCCATAAACGCGTCAGTAATGAAGGTCCTATGTTTCTTACTGTCGAATATCATTGATTACAGAACGAGCTCCTGTCGTTAACCTAAAATACTTATTTTATAACATTGATCATTTTATGAAAATCACAACTTAAACAGATTCCAGTACTTCTTCTTTGAAGTCACCATCATGTCATACAATTGTATTAATACTCTATATATTTAATAAGAGAGAAGGGACCATAGATTTGATTTGATTTGATTTTTTATTCATTCATTTGAGGGGAAACCTGGTCACCAGGAGTACACCCATCATGAATAGGACTAATTGGAAATTAGTGTGTACATTTTTGGAGGTCATGTCATACAATTGTATTAATACTCTATATATTTAATAAGAGAGAAGGAAACGTAGATTTACTTTTAATTTTTTTTATTATTCATTCAAGGGGAGGACCTGTAGTAGACCCATCAGTAGTAGTCCATAGTGTTTTTTGATTATGTGGGAGGAAACCTGAGTACCAGGAGTAAACCCACGCGAACACAGGGAGAATATGCAAACTCCACTCAGAGACAAGGGCGGAGGTGTATCTGTGAGGCTGCAGTGTTAAATCACTGCAGCCACTGTGCTGTCCTTGATTGGTTCCAGCTGTCTGCCCCACACCTGCCTGAATAGACTGGCCTGGGTAATTGAACCGTGCCATGCTACCTCAACCAGAGGGGTGTCCTCAGCAGCCAGGCTGTTCTGCGCCACTAGGGAGAGCGGTCTCCTCTCCCCATTCAATTAACATGGACTCACCGACTGCTACATACCATGCAGTGGGCGATGGCTCGGGAGTGTCTCTTGCTATCACGGAGACCTCATTATGTCTGTCTTGTATTCTAGTTTGTTGTTATTTGTCACTTTGTTAAGATTTTGTTTCCCCAATGATATGTACAGGTTAAGATGGGGAACAAAAGCTTAGCAAAGTGATAAATAACAACAAACCAGAAATCAAGACAGACATAATGAGGTCTCCGTGAAAGCAGGAGACACTCCTTATGTATGTTTTGAATTGTAGTTTGTTGTTATTTGTCAGTTGGTTAAGATTTTGTTGCCCCAATGATATGTACAGGTTAAGATGGGGAACAAAAGCTTAACAAAGTGATAAATAACAACAAACTAGAATTCAAGACAGACATAATGAGGTCTCCCAGTAAGCAGGAGACACTCCCGAGCCATATCCCAAGCATGGTATATAGCAGTCGGTGAGTCCATGTCAATTGAAAGGGGAGAGAAGACCTCTCTCTCTAGTGGTGCAGAATAGCCTAGCTGCTGAAGACACCCCTCTGGCTGAGGTAGCATGGCACGGTCCAATTACCCAGGTCAGTCTATTCAGGCAGGTGTGTTGCAAACAGCTGGAACCAATCAAGGCCAGCACAGTGGCTGCAGTGATTTAACACTGCAGCCTCACAGAGACACCTCCACCTTTCTCTCTGTGTGGAGTTTCAACATTCTCCCTGTGTTCACGTGGGTTTACTCCTGGTACTCAGGTTTCCTCCCACATAATCAAAAAACACGTGGGTTTACTTCTGGTACGTCGGTTGCAGGTAACTGGCGGAAACTGTTTGCACTCGTGTCAACTCCACATATCTAAATTGAGTGCATTCAATAAAGATAAGGGATACACAGGTGTTTTCAGCTCCATCTAAAAGGTGTTCACTGCAGAGATCTAGAAAACATCACCTCCCATTAGGCCTGTCGCTGTTACGGCAGGTTCCAAACTTCACACAGAGACAAAGGTGGAGATGTCTCTGTGAGGCTGTAGTGATCAATTAAATCACTGCTGACTGTCTTTGGGGAAAGGGGACGGGAGGGAGATGTAGGGGGAGAAAGAGGTCACTGCTGATCAACATCAGCTGTAACCTCTTCCGCCTGTCCACCGCCATCACCCGTTGACTTTCTGCCAAGTCGGCCGAAAAACCCCGTCTTCACCTTTTCCTTCTTTTTCTCTTCCTTCTCCTTGTTTTTTTTCACCATCTTTTGAAGCTCTGTTGTTCTATCCACGAGCTTCTTTCCAAATAGACCTCTGATTTTCTTCTTCTGCGCAAGGCAGACGTCTGCGAGGTCCTTGTTCTCTTCGGTTAGATTATGGATTTCAGACTCCTTACTCCTCAGTGGCTCTACCAGCGTTTGAACCTGAGTCCTCAGGATGTGTTCTTGAGTTGCCCATTCTGATTCACTCTCTTTGGCTTTGCCTTTCAGCTGCTCTATTTCAGAGTGATTACCCCTCAGTGTCTCTTCCAGCGTTTGAACCTGAGTCCTCAGGATGTGTTCTTGAGTTGCCCATTCTGATTCACTCTCTTTGGCTTTGCCTTTCAGCTGCTCTATTTCAGAGTGATTACCCCTCAGTGTCTCTTCCAGCATTTGAACCTGAGTCCTCAGGATGTGTTCTTGAGTTGCCCATTCTGATTCACTCTCTTTGGCTTTGCCTTTCAGCTGCTCTATTTCAGAGTGATTACCCCTCAGTGTCTCTTCCAGCGTTTGAACCTGAGTCCTCAGGATGTGTTCTTGAGTTGCCCATTCTGATTCACTCTCTTTGGCTTTGCCTTTCAGCTGCTCTATTTCAGAGTGATTACCCCTCAGTGTCTCAGCGAGCATTTGGAGTTGAGTTTCCAATTCTGATTCACTCGCTTTGTCTTTGATTTTCAGCTCCTCTAATTCAGAGTGATTACTCAGTGTCTCTTTCAGCGTTTGGAGTTGAGTTGCCCATTCTGATTCACTCTCTTTGGCTTTGCCTTTCAGCTGCTCTAATTCAGACTGATTACCCCTCAGTGTCTCTTTCAGCGTTTGGAGTTGAGTTGCCCATTCTGATTCACTCGCTTTGGCTTTGCCTTTCAGCTGCTCTAATTCAGAGTGATTATCCCACAGCATCTCAGCGAGCGTTTGGAGTTGAGTTTCCAATTCTGATTCACTCGCTTTGCCTTTGCCTTTCAGCTGCTCTATTTCAGACTCTTTACCCCGCAGCGTCTCAGCGAGCGTTTTGACCTGAGTCCTCAGGCTGAGTTCTTGAGTTGCCCATTCTGATTCACTCACTTTGGCTTTGCCTTTCAGCTGCTCTAATTCAGACTGGTTATTCCCCAGCCTCTCAGTGAGTGTTTGGATTTGAGTCGAGCTAGTTGCCCATTCTGATTCACTCGCTATGGCGAGAAGTAGCTTTACTTCCTCCTGATGACTTTTCTGCGTCTCTTCAAGAAGGACGCGACAATGCCAGTTCAGGTCTGCAGAGGCCAATTCTTCTTCCCTCTCTATTGCTTTAAGGCGAAGAAGCTCTAATTTAGCTTGGTGACTCTGCTTCGGTTTTGCAGGCTTTTGGCGCTCAGCTTCCTCCAGTTGTTTCTTGGGCTTGGCAATTTCCAGGTCTTTGTCCACATTGCGCGCTAGACTTCTCTCCAGGCGGCTATATTTCACTTCCCCTTCATGAACTCGTTGGATGAGATTCCACTTTTCGATATCAGCTTTGGCAATTCTCTTTAACATCTCGCTTTGTTTGGCATTTAGCCAGGAGATGTGATAGTCCTTATAACCCATTGCAGTTTGTGGGAAATCCTGAGGGGAAATTCGTGCAGACTTGAAACCCTCCTTCTCACGTACGTCCACCGCACCAACTATAGCCCGTGGTGGATTGGCATGTTGGTTCTGTGGAGCACACTTGAAACCCTCCTTCTTACGTATATCCACCGCACCAAATATGGCTTGTTGCGGATTGGCATGTTGGTTCTGTCTATCAAAAGACTTGGAAGTCATCTTCGCACGGGATATGTTTAGCAGTTTGTACACTTGTATGACGAGTTCGATACTAGAGATGAACTCTATGGGGTGGTGTATGACAAGTTCAATACTAGAGAAACTCTATGGGGTGTTGTATGACAAGTTCAATACGAGAGATAAACTCTATGGGGTGGTGTATGACAAGTTCAATACTAGAGAAACTCTATGGGGTGGTGTATGACAAGTTCAATACTAGAGACTAACTCTATGGGGTGGTGTATGACAAGTTCAATACGAGAGAAACTCTATGGGGTGGTGTATGACAAGTTCAATACGAGAGATAAACTCTATGGGGTGGTGTATGACAAGTTCAATACGGGGGAGAAACTGCTAAACTGCGAAGGTTGCGAAGGGTTGTGTGGGTCGTGCGGACAATGTATGACGAGTTCAATACGTAAGCAAAGAATCTCTCCCAAGCGGTTTGACTTATGGACTAAACATCAATGCCACGTTGAGCGATATCGCATCACTAACAGTTCAAAGCCACAGGGACTTTCCCTAAAACATTCCATAATGACTCATTCCATCTCCATGGATACGACATGGACTACAAACCAACGACGACGGGGAAACGGGGCCAGATGTCTTGTTTGACAGATGTTGCTTAGCTTAGCTTAGCGCTGTCGGCTAACATATAGTTTCTACAACACAGGGACTTCATGCTAGCTTGTTAGCCTCGGCCAGTGCTTCGTCAGAGGCCGTGCGTTTAATATTGTCTTCATAAAAACACGACAATAAGACTTAAATCTATGCAATTAAAGAGCAGCTTTTAAATATGTAGCTTACCCGGAAGAGGAGGGTGCAGGTTCAGCAGGTTGGCCTCCATGTCAGGTTTTAGACAGACCGAGGCTGCAGGATACTCAGCAGTATCTTTACCAGTATTTCAATATTTATAATATATGTACTGTGAGTGAAAGTAGTGGAGGCACTTTATAGAAAGGATAATATTTTGCTCAGGGACAAGGGTCAGTAAAGACTGCTGATGTGGCTTTATGGAGCTCATTGAGAAACTGTGGGAGTTTACACTGCTTGTGTTTCATAAGACCACCATTTTTTCTGTGACTCTGACGCTTGTCTAAATGTTCAAATTCAGAAGCATTCATTTGTCTTTATAAACTATTTTGAAGTGGATGCAAGAGGTGTATTTGTGTGCTTTACAAACAATAACTCTATTCCAAAGTCTGTCCACAACAGTCTATTTTGCAACTGCCAAATATCCAGTTGAGCGCACATCTTGGTCACAGTTTTTTTTAATAACCAAACTGTCTAAACCCATCCTAACGAAAACAACACTAGTGTCAGGAAGATGTCGGATGACTTGTCACTACTTTCTTACACTGTCCTAAAAAAAGAAAAAGGATGAGCACAAATACAGAACAAAAACAAGCCTTTGTTTCCTTCAGATAATCCATCAGGATTATACTTGTATTTAATTATGTTTAACTGATGTATACAGTAATTCGATTTACTGTAATTAGCTCATGAAATATGAGCTCACCACTCATTCATTTTTCCTTTCAACACACAAGTCAATGGCATAAACTTGAACTCTGCTCTTCATTTAAAACATTTTGTATTTTACTAGTCCCAGTTAAATTAAATGAAAGCGGAGTGACGATGTTTGCTGTCGACTGAAGTCCACTCCGAGAAAGAATCAGTTCTCAGGTAAACGGCAGTAATAATGTTTCCCGCTCTTTACAGACTAATCTACCGCCTGTGTGTTTGGGCGAATGTACATTTGATGTAACGTTAATGTCGTAATTCCCCCAAACTAACCTTCTGCTACCTGAATAAAACCACGATGATCTACACCTCCTCGTTTAACCCTCACAGGCTGAGATGGCTCCTGAGACCACGCTGAGTCCACAGAAAGGTAGGGGATCCGTTTGTCATGGCTCCTTTTTGAAACCTCTGCTGTGGAAACTCCCATGACACACAAAAGTGAAATCCATCTTTTTTTGTCCTTTTCTTTGGTGATCCTCTAGGAGCCAGTGAGATCTCAGATGCCTGCAAGCCCCTGAAGAAGCTGTGGCTTTCAAGGAAGGAAGGAAAGAAGAACTTCTTTCTACTCATGACTCAAAGTCCTTGGCGACGGTAGCCTCGGTTAAACTGGTTGTTGTTGTTGGGTTTTTTTTATTTGGGGAGGGGGAGGTACATTTAATCAGCTAAAATAAAGTATTTAATTGGCGACAAGAAAAATCAGAAACATTTATTTGCCAGGTATGTTTACACAAACGAGGATTTTTTCTTGACGGAAGGGGCATAACATTAGACATTAGACAAGACAATCAACGACAACACCAGTGCAATAGATGTTAAATTAAGTGTAAGATAAAGTGCTCAGACAAACATAACAGTAATGTAAAGTGTATGTTAAAGTGACATGTGTATTTAAATATGAAGTGTGAAGGGATGTGCAGGGGAGTGACCGGTAAGAAACTGATATCAAGCTGGAAGGAAACGTTTATTCACTTATTCATTTATTATTCATGTGCCTGCAACAGCTCACAAATCTCCGTTTGCCAAATCACAGGCGAAATAGTCTCAAAAAGTTATTTTTATAAAAAATAATCAAATGGACACATCAAATGGAATAGAGGAGCCAGGGCTCGATCCACCGGGCCTCTGACTTATGCTGTGTTCACACCGACCGCGACACGATTTTGTCACGCAACCAGATTTGGAATTTACACAACAAGTATAAAGCAGAACTAGTTATTTCCATGGTGGATGAAGGAAACGGTAACTGTTTTTACGGAGATAAGCCAGACGCAGTTCCTGGAGGAGTCGGTGAAATTCACCGAGCTGTGTGCGGCTACGGATGGTGTTATGAACCCAAACTCGAGGGTGCTTGATGTTGCGACATGTTTGGGACTTCCACAACAAGTATAAAGCAGAAATAATAGTTATTTATTCCATAGTCGATAGCGGAAATGAAAGCTATGAAATGAAGAGCTATGAGAGCTATGAAATGAAAGTGAACTAATCACTCTTTTTGTTCATTGTAATGATTTTATTCATTGAAGAGAATAACTGTACATATTCTGTGTGAATATCAAGCAGTTTAACTTTACATCTTATTTCATACAGAGTCTGTTTACTGTGGTGATTGATTTTCACGTCATTAAGACATTTTATTAAATGTATCCCGTTACATATAAACACATTCGTGGGACGCGTTCATCTCTTAAACTCTGCATCTTGACACATTAAATGGAGAATATCCATTTCAACCTTTGTTAAATCCACAGACATTTATTTCCACTTCCAGAAGAAAGCGCCTTCTTTAAAGACACCAAATACATGAAGCTGAAGTCTGACTTTGAGTAAATCCGGTAAATTAATTATATCTGATGTGCAACCACAGAAAACATGTTGATTAATAGTTTTGTCATAAAGCTTCATTTAAGAGTGAGGCCTATTACATTTACAGAATACAGTATGTGTTATTGGGTGATGAAAGTTAATAAATAGAATAGATGCAAATGTTTTTTTGGTGTGAAAAGTGGTTTGAATAACTATTAGTCACTTTGGCCAACTTTGATTTGTTTTGTGAATATTGGTGAGATGGATGTGGAGTTTACGGACAATTAAAAAAAGATAATCGTTGTGTATTTTTTGGACTATAGACTGTATTGTTATTACACTTGTTATCATAGGGTGACCAGACGTCCTCTTTTTCCCGGACATGTCCTCTTTTCGAGACCGAAAAAAATGCGTCCGGCAGGGATTCCAAAAACGTCCGGGGATTTTGCCTCGTTGGATATTTGTGTTCCTCTGGGTCTTTCACAAACTAGTTATTACGCCCTTACAAGTTTTGGAAATGGTATCTCCCTTATGTTCCACCTTCTTGCGCGAGCTCTGACTGTCATTGGTCGACCGATCTCAGTGTTGCCAGATGCACGATAATTATCCTCCAAATACGACCATTTTGAGCCTTTGGTACGATACTTGGCCATTTCCAATCTGGCAACACTGAGCACCTTGCCACCTCCACTAGTTGCATTGTTTACAACAGCACATGACATCTGCAGCCATGCCGAAACCTAAATGTAAGTTCACGGACGAACTGAGAAAAAAATACCCATGTTTTCGCCTCGGCCGTGATGCTTCGGAAGCTGAGTGCATGACATGCAGAGCAGGCACTCACGTGTCAGTGGCAAATAAAGGTGGCAGCGATTTGGAAGCTCACGTGCACTCTGCAAAACACAAAACTGCAGCAAGAGGAGAGAGCTCATCCAGTAAAGTGACAGACTTTTTTGTGAGTAAAACAGACACTTCTGTTACGGCTGCAGAGGGTACCCTTGCTTTTCATACAATAAAGCTTCACAACAGCTACAGATCAATGGACTGCACATCTGGTTTTTTATTTGTTATCATTATTGCTTTAATATATGGACAAGACACATTAAAGAAGCACCGGACTAAATGCCCCAAAAAAGATTTGTTTTACATTTACACTTTGCAATTTTGTTAAAGTTCAATAAACATGTTCATATAGTCATTTTTGTCATTTCATTTGTGACATTTGTATGCATTCACATATATTCATATGTGGCATGCTATACACTAGCAGCAGCGTTAGCTAGCAGCAGCGCTAGCTCGCTACAGCGGGGACACCCACCGAATGTAGAAGCGGCTTGTAACCCGACTTTTACGGTATGTTTAAATAGCGTCCCTAGTGGTAGCTAGCATGTATTACAATGTGTTTACAGGTTAAAGGTCAAGCCAAAGGATTAACACTGAATGTACACAATTATATTAAAGTAGTAACACTGAATGTATTATGAGCCTACATTAAGGAATAACACTGAATGTAGTAGGTGAGTTTAGCAGAAATGTACATATAAGAGACAATATTTAGGGCCCGAGTACTGACGTAGTCAGATCGAGGACCTATTGAAATGCTAAGTATTATTATTCCCGACCTATGCGCAGGGAAAAGAGGTGCTTGGGATAAACCTACATTCTTCAAACTTTGCACACCCATCAGACTCGGCGAAAATATTAATATAATTTGGGTGTCGACCAAAAGTCTGAGAAAATGTCCCTATAGCGCCCCCTTTAGGCAGAAAGGCTACGCTTTTTGCCAACTATGGCCGATTGACTTGAAATTTTACACACATGTCCGGGTGGGACTGCTCTACAAAAAACTCATCCGTGAAATTAAAATGCGCCTAATTAGATTTTCCGCCATTTTGAATTTTGTAAAAAACACATTTTTGCCCATTCCTCCTAAACGCTGGGTCCGTTTCTTACGAAATTTTCTGTGAATCATCATTGGCTCAATGTGGTCAAACGATGTTGTCAACCGTGTTGATATCTCATTGCGTTCAGAAGTTATTAACTAATTAACCTCTTAGGGGCGTGGCTCAATATGTCAATACACATAACTTCCAAATTACTTGGCCTATCTTCACAAACTTTGTAGCATATGTCAACATCGTGTCCCTTAACGTACTTAACGTATTGTTTCATAATATTCAAACACTAGAGGGCGCTGCAGTGAACCGATCAATTTTGGCATTTTCCTTGTTTTCAGGCGTTGTATTCTGACGAACTCCTCCTAGAGATTACACACGATTGTTTTCACATTCGGGCAATATGATGTTGAGACCTTTGCAGGGAAAAGTTATCAAAGGATTTTCAAAATATCGAACTATGTGAGCGCAGAGCAGCGGCAAAGAGACACCATTTTCCATGAAAATGGAAGTTGCTTTAACTCGGCCGTACATGATGGAATCTACTCCATATTTCTCATATGCCATGACCTCTTGACCCTGAAGACATCCATATGATCATTTTTAATCCTAGTCATAGCGCCACCTAGAGGCAACAGGAAGTTACATGTTTTCTACTTGTACACCGTGCTCCTCACAGATTATTCAGATCCCTCTCAAAATGCGTTGGAAGAGACTTAAGACATTGATAATGCATCACCTTGAAGATTGTAAGGATCCGTTGAACGGCGTAGCGTCGGTCCATCGCAGAAGTTCGATCCTTCGCCATGACCGAATAAACCGATGTAACTCGACTCCACATGATAAGATCCTTTCCAGGTTTCACATGTTTGATCAGCCTCCAGGCCTGAAGACATGTGCAGTCTAATTTTTAATTAGAGTCATAGCGCCACCTAATGGCAACATGAAGTAAATATTTCTATACTTTGGCTTGCTTCTCTTAGTCGGTCAATCAGATCAACTTCCAATTACTTCTAGACAAACATAAGACTTTCATGATGTCAGCCCCTAAAGCTTTTGATTTTTTGTGTAACGCTGTTGCCGTGGCGCCCCATCCTTCGCGGTCAACAACAAAGTCACTTTTGAGGAACTAAGCATGCTCGAAACGTAACTAAACTTGGCACACACATTTAAAGGCAAAGATGTAGTTGCCTGATATGACTTGAATGACTCAAAACTGGAACTTCGGCTCGATAGCGCCCCCTACAAATATTCAATTAATCAGCCCCAGCGCTACGGTTGACCTACATGTATGAAACTTGCTAGGAATATGTAACACATGTAAACTTAGAAATAACTCTCTTGGGACCATGCTCTAAACCGTACAGGAAGTCAGATAGCGCCCCCTAAAAAAACGTGTTTTTTTTGACAACCTGTGAGTTGTGAAAGCCCACAGTTTTTGCCCCCTATCACCAATTGACCTGAAATTTGGCACACATGTCCGGTTGTGTCTGCCCTACAAAAAAGTACGTGGTCGCACTATAGTCCGCCTACTTAGAATTTCCACCATTTTGAATTTTGATAAAAACAATTTTTTCCTCAAATCTTCCTAAACGCTGGCTTCGATTTTTACAAAATTCTCTGTGGATAATTAAAGGTTCAATTTCATAAAAATATATCAAAAGCTTGTTTGTATCTCATTGTGTTCAAAAGAAAAGGAGCCATTAACTTCTTAGGGGTAAATTCAACTAAATTCAACAAAGCAGACCTCGCAGTACGTTCAACATAGATATACAATATTTGATAGGCGTATGTACCACATACAAACTTAAAAATAACTCTCTTGGGACCATGCTCTAAACCGTACCAGAAGTCGGACAATTTCATTTTCGTCCTTCATTTCTAGTTCAAATTGCCATAGTTTCCCAGTAGGTGGCGCTCTGACTATGAGTTCATATTGGCATGCAGAAGTCTTCCAGCCATGCCTCTCATAAAGCATGTTAACTTTGGAACAGTTTTGACAAAGTACAGTGGAGTTACAACAGCTTGCTGCATGATCACGAACCATATGCAATAGTCGTCACACCACTTCCACGCCGTTCCATGAAACCTCAAGCTTTTGATCACTTTTAATACAAATTTTTATCTTTTATATATATACTTAAATGTACAAAATATATATACATATATTCCATTTTCCAGAGGTCAACCTTTCTGCGAAAAAGAGGAAATACGTGTCTGTCATCACATCAAATGACAGAACTCAGTCTGCGCTTCCCAGATCTTTCTGCCATTGAGAACGAATTCAAGCTGTTCTCAACTCTTGATGATGCAGAAGAAGTGAAGAGAGTCTGAACTAGAACTGATGGAGATGCAGTGATGAATCTCTGAAGAACCAGCTTCAGTTTCTCTCCCTACCGACTTCTACTGGAGCTTGGAAAAGGCCAAATTTCCTCTGATGTGATTCTTTTATTTATTTATATATATATATATATATATATATATATATATATATATATATATATATATATATATATATAGCTTTGACAGCCCTGATATATGTATATATATACGTATATATATATATATATATATATATATATATATATATATATATATATATATATATATATACGTATATATATATGTATACGTATATACATATATATATGTATATACGTATGTGTATATATATATATATATATATACGTATATATATATATATGTCTATATATGTGTGTGTGTGTGTATATATATATATATATATATATATATATATATATATATATATATATATCTCCCTCTAAATCGCAGCTGTGACTGGGCCCTCGCTTCAAGCACGTCGGGGTAAGCCGAAGGGTCGCCGGCTCGTCCGTCCGAGAACGTTCGCCTGCCAGGCGGATGTTCGAGGCCGGGAGAGCCGGCGACCCGCAGGCGTCCCCGACGTGCTTGAAGCGAGGGCCCAGTCACAGCTGCGAGCAGCTTTAATTATTATTATTATTATTGTTTATATCTTATATATCTCTCATCCCTGTTGTTTTTATATCTTATCTTTTTTTCTGTGTAAATGGCTGCTACTCGACACGAAATTTCCCCTTGGGGATTAATACAGTATATATTCATGCATTCATTCATTCAAGGTTCTCATTTTTCTTCTTTGGTGGTCGGTAAAGAGCTAGAAACTACAACAGTCATGATTCTTAGAATAGCATCACATCAAATTATTAAAAAGCCATAGTATAGTATGCTTTAAAATGTCATAAAAAATAGTATAGCAATGCTATAATAGCATATGGTCTAGTTATATCATATGATATTATAGCATTGCTATTTTTTATGACATTTGTATGACACACTAGAATAACTTTTGTATGACTTTCATGATTTACTATACTATGACTATTTTAGGACGGTAATAACATACTATACTATGACTACGACATATTATACTACGTCTTATTCATTGATTTTAAAAACTATTCATGTTGCGGGTTTGTTTAATTAACACTTATGGAAATAAACCCAGGGCCCAGCACCCAGGGATCAGGGTCCAATGAGCAAGCTGTAGATAAAGTTCACTCAAAGTGTCAATAATCAAAGTGCTATTTCACATTCAGAGTAAACAGTGAGGGTTGGGATTTGCACACAGACTATAACATCAAACTGTTATCACATACACACACACATTCACACACAAAATGAACCAAGCCTATATCATATATCTAATTAAAGGAAACTATACATTACTTTTTTGTTATATTTTGTGTCAGTGCACTGTGTAGTTAATATTCTTTAGGTTGCATATACTTTATCTGTCACCTTCTGTTTTTGTTTGCTTATTTTACTGATGTTAAGGATGCATATAGTATTATAGTACCTTACAGTAACCGTAGTTTTAGCTAATTCAAACAGATCTATGATTTATTGAGGATAAAAATCCCTCCTCGAGGATTGCTGTGAAGTCATACTTTTATCGCTAATGAGGGTTTGTAAAAATAGTGACAGAGAAGGAAAGAAAACCACCAAGAATTCAACGACGAGAGAAACCAAGAGAAAAATACAACCCGAGACCGCTGCATCTCTCTATGAGTGTCAGTGCCTAAACTGGACACTTGTTTGTATCACCACTGTTACTGTAGGAGGAGACATGCATGCAAAGCATTGCACCATCAAGCAGAACACAGTCTCTTCTCTCATTGGTCCCACCGGTGGATCCACCATAATATATCGTCTCATCTAATGAACTGTGACATCAGAGAAGTGTCTTATCAACCTCTATCTCCACTGACTGCTGTCACGCCTCATCTGATGAACAATTAACAAGACTCCTCCATCGGCACCATCTGCACTTTTTTGACTACGCTTGTGTCTTTTTTATCTTTATCTTGTTTATTGTATATTGTGTATAAGTACGAAGAGCTAAGGGAAACCGGAGTCAAATTCCATGTATGTGTAAACTTACATTGCCATTAAAGCTGATTCTGATTCTGATTTTAAAGCTTTGTCCTTCTTACTCTGATTTCTGTCAGAACATTTGAACCCTGTCCAAACAGACGTCTGTAAATCCCTGCCGTGTCCTCCTCTGAATGAAACGTGGTGCTGACTGATCAAATAACATGTGGGCAAAAGGTCATTCCACAAAATGGCCGCGCAACAGCAGCTTAAGGGTTGTGTTGACGATTGATGCGATTGCCAACAGTTACTCATGTCAAGTAAGTTAAGCACATCAAAATGACCTGAGTTCAGGGGTCAAGGTTTACTCTCAATAGACGCTGAAACTCAAACAGCTTACATGAAGTGAATCACCCTTGAACCTGTATCAACTCGTGTTTTGGGGCCAGCTGTGAACACAACACTGACATATCCTCAAAAGTAAAAGTAAACCTTTACACACAAATTCAGAAAGAAAAACCTTTGGTGTGATAACATCATACAGCTGGTATGTGAGCTAATATAATGTTTGAAGCAGTGCAGACATGTCATGCATGTGCTGAACACTGGGATGATCTGTTTCCTGCTCTGCCAGGCTCACTTTTCCTCCCGTCACATGCGACAGAATGAGAGCGCCGTCATGGCTCGCACGCCCGCAACTTGACGGTGTGTGCATTATAGATGGCCACTTCACAGCGTGTGAAGATTAGCATGCGCAGTTTGATGCATTTGATCTTCGACATGAAGGAATAATAACCAAAGCAGAGAGATCTGAGAGGCTTCCTCTGCAGAAGGAGAGTCGCAGCTCAACACTAATGAACACATCATTGTGCAGAAAAGATGTCGAGTTTGTGATGAGTTCCTGAGAGGGAGGGGGCATGCTGCAGACTTAACTTTGCCTAATTGCACTGCAAGATATTCTTTGCTATAGAAAACTGTGCTTTTCTAAGTTGCTTTTACATTTAGCTCCAAACTACAGGCAGTTTGAATATGCAAAGCAATATTTAACAAGCAGCACTGATGACGTTGAACATCTACACACCTCTGAAAATACACAAAAGCCAACTATTTACTCCATAGCAATACTATCAGCCACTTCACTTTGGTAAGTAAACTTGTACTATAACTTGTGTAGCGCGTTTCAAAGTGCTTTTATACATTCACACGCATTCAAACTGATGGCAGGGCACAGCTTACGGGAGAAGTTTGGGGTTAAGTGTCTTGTCACGTCAACATGGCCGATCCCCTGCTTGAAGGACAACCCGCTCTGTCTCCGAGCCATGATGAGCAGGGGGCGGTGCATGGGAGCCTCCCAGCATGCACCAGGGCTTTTATTTAATACATTGTGTTCTAACTTTGCTGTTTCCACAACATCAGCTTTTATACAATTCGATTAACGTTTTTTTGAAACAAAGGGTGAGTGATGTGGTGTGGATCATTGCATGAATGGTTTTGTGTTAGCACCTAAAATATATCAATAAAGATGCTCGGCCACGAGGCTTCCTCTCTGGCAGCCGCATTGATGCATCAGCTCCCTGCTCTGACCTCTGCAGGCACTTGTCTCAGGCTTGACTAATACATCAAATTCTGAGTCATCTAGGGCTGCAACTAACGATTATTTTAATAATCGATTAATCGGTTGATTATTTTTTCGATGAATCGATGAATCGGATAAAAAAATGTTTTTATCAAAAAAGCGTTCATTTCCAACCCTTTATTCAAAAACAGAAGTGACAGTGCAAAACATCTTCAGAAAGTGCACAAACAGGTTGCTCCTTGAACATCCCTCAGCTGTTAATTAAAACAACAAAATGGACTAACACTAAAAACATACACATCTATGCTTTACATCTGCCAAATGTGAGCCCTTTTTACTGTAATTGATCCCTCCAGAGGCTGCATTTAGCATACCCTGCTTTATCAATATGTATGAAATGCTGGGACAGAGGGAAGCTGTACTGCTCCATATAGAGCGTCCTCTTCCTTAAACTCGTTCATTCTGGGTCTCTTATGACCACGACGTCACGTTGTTGGCTAAGCCCAACGGCGCGATTTGCTTCATTCTACTTTGAGTAAAAAAAAACAAAAAAACCTGCAGCCAGATCCGCCGGTGTGCCGGTTTAACGTTAATGAGTGACAGCGTGAACTGAACCAGACCGGGGGGTGACGGCATGTTTCATCACGTTACGTTTTTTTACAAGCAAGACTGAACTGTAACGGAACATAACGTAACTTTAACGACAATACACAACCCAAACACGTTAGCTAGCGTGATAGCAAGCTGACTAGCTTCCATTAAAAACAAGTTTGAGGACCATGAAGACGCTGATTGGCCAAGACTCGACTTGTCAAAGATCTTCTATTTTTGACAACATCACAACCTCAGCTTTTCTCGTGTCTCACTCCAATCTCAGAAACGCTGGCCGGCCAGTTGCTCTGCTCCGCTCTTTTTTTTCTTCTCCACGACTTATTGCCCGGCGTAATAATCGCGCGACACAACGAATCGATAATGAAATTCGTTGGCAACACTTTTGATAATCGATTTTTATCGATTTTATCGATTCGTTGTTGCAGCCCTAGAGTCATCCCTCAAAAAGGCTCAACAGGTAGATACACTCCTCTAGCAGGTATCCTGATACAGTACTTTTTCAAAGATTTGAACCTCCATAACCTCTTATTTACGCTTTAACCTTCCACCGTTTTAACCTGACTTACAGGAGCTGATGTGGTAGCTGCTCCTCCTGGGAGCATTAATACATAGAGAGAGAAAAACAATGTATGGAATACAAAATGTCCCAAACATAAAACAATAAAAGAAAGTCAGTTTACAACCAGGCTGAAAGGGAACATAAGATAATGCAGTGCGTACTCCTCCAAGTGTTCTGCACTTCAGCTGCATTGCCACAAACGAGATGATGTCATAGATTACACAACTCAAGTGAGCCTCATAGTCTGCTAATATATTTCTGTGCAGCACAGAAATGAATAGGAAGAAGAATCTGACTAGGGAAGTAAAGATACATTCAAGGTGCATCAATATGTGTTGGATGTGACATGGGAGAAAAAGTGAATGTGTGTTGATTGTGTAAACACTCCTGCAGCAACTCGTCTGTTGGCAGGTCAAAGGTCAAGGAGTGGGAGGCTGACGGCCATCTGATTACACATCCTCTCTCCGCTGTATCATCGACCCAATAAAAGCTAACTGTTCAGCCATGAGATGGTTCTTCGCCAGCTGATCCCCATAGCTGGACTTATCGTTATTTTTTTCACTCTTTCAAAAACTTTATTGACAAAACGCAGCTCCCGGTGGGAAAATGAACAGGCTTGTTCGAAAGAGCTGTGCCTCGCTTGGAATCCAGACAAGAGCAGGCGGGAGCAGCAGGGGGCGGAATTAAAAAAACTGCGGTCAAGTCGGACAGTTTTCAGCTGCCTTCAAAGTAGTCAGTAACAGGAAGTCACAGAAAAAATGACTTCCTGTTAGTTCCGAACTTTAGGCTTCTTGTAATTTACAGATCACGTTTGGATTTATTCATATGTGTTTATAAATACATATTTATGTAGAAATGTATGTGTAGCTGCATCCTTTGGTCTTTTTATGTCTGCCTGTGAAATACATTACTACTGGTTTAGATATGTATCAACCACACAATATATGTTTTTAGATTAAACGTGAGACTAATAATCAACAATCGAGCGTTAAGTATTACCACTACATATAAAATAAGGATGTTTTACAACACGTGTTTGCTGTCAAATCTAAGAGCCAATCAGCTCTCTGATGTGGCCGACAGCCAGGCGTTTCCTATCATGCACTGGCCACGCAGTTGGTGGAGAGCTACTGCGGCGCCTGGCTCTGAAATCGGGGGCCGCCTTGCTCTCGTGAGATTATTGTTGACCACGTGTGCATGACGTCAGATCAAGTCGGGATCAAGTCAGACTAAAATCCAACCGGCATGCATTGCGCGCCGATCGCCGGCGATCGATTCTGTGCAGAACTGGCTCATCTCCAACAAACCTATTATTGTCAATCACAACGGACGGTCCGCCCGCAATGGTTGGCAACTTGAATGGATTTATTGCCAACCATAGGGAGGACGATGTTTCCCCCGACTTCCTTAATTACCACTGCATAATACACCAACAAGCATTATGCGCTACAATGCTAAACGTGAAAGAGATCATGGATGTGGCAACGAATATCGCCTGTTCTGTTCGAGCGAGAGCTCTTCAAAGACGGCTGTTCCGTGCGCATCTGGAGAAGGCCGACTGTATAATAATATTATAAAAATATTAAGTCCAAACACCAAAATTCCACCATGACAGATGACCATTTGGAAGCCTGCCTGAGGCCGGATACCAGCAGCTACTGTCCGGACTATGCAACCCTGCTGGTTCCATTCAGTGAAGTCCTCAGAGTAATATGTAATGACCAAAAATGTACAGAATTGTATTGTGTCATAAGGGTTCATGCAGTTATCCAAGGTACACCAATATTGTAAATATAATGTATACTCTGTATATTTATAAATAGGTATTTACCATTATTAATGTAGGTAGATCTTTTCGACTTGGTCATTTTAAAAGTAGCTCGCGAGCCAAAAACGTGTGGGCACCCCTGGTGTATTTGATGTATTGTTGCACGATGAAGAGAAACATGGAATGACTTATTTCTGTTTTCAGGGCACACCTGAAGATAAAGGTGCTCACATGCAGAACCACTCCAAAAGTTTCTCTTTCAATATTGTCATTATCAATTAATCATTTGGTCTGGAAATTATTAGTAAGCAGTCAAAAAATGTTTACTTTAAAAAAAAGTAAGAGCAGCAAAGAAGCCAAAACCATCAAATGATTTGAATATATGTTTGAAAATGACTGATTGATTAATTGATATCAAAATAGTTGCTCATACATTTGACTGTCTAATTGACTAATTGATGGCTTCACATTTCCGTCAACAAAATGTTCTTTAATGATTCTGTGATCATGATAATCATTCTCCTGGCATGTGCCTTTTCATGGCTGTGGCGTTGTTGATCTTGCCAATGAAGGATTGCTCTCAGTGAGGTTCTCCAGGATGGAAAGCAAGTCTGTCGTTTCTGTCTGATCATGGGAAACTGATATATACTAACTCAGTCATGAGGCACTCAGCACGGCCTTGTGGGACGCCTGCGGAGGAGAAAGGAGGCCGTCAGAGTCTAGGTTGAAAACAGCGCAGGGTTATTGATCAGCATCCTCTTGAGGCTTATGTCTCTACAGTGGATTGATGATATGTTGTTCATCAGACCTTAACAAACTTAAAGAAACATTGTTAGCATTTAGGGAGATCTATAAAGTGCTGCAGGGATGAGCTATTTTTGTAGGCCAAGCCGGATGTTATCATCGCCCTGAACTAATTCATACACGTTTTGTTCAGCAAGATAATCTTCACAAATAAATACAGCTGTTGCGGCAAAAGTGGAAAAAGACAGTTCAGTGGACATTTAGCCCCGTTTTAGGTTTTAAATGAATAAAAGAAACACATAAAGTGTGTTTATTGCATCAAGGCTTTTTGACTTTGTCAGGAACCTCTATTTCAACCAATTAAAAAATAATAAAATGCTCTTGTTGAAAGTATGACCTTTGTGTTGTTGGGGTCAGTTTCAACCCAGTTATAAAAATAAGATTTGCTTTATTGGATGTTGTTTTTTTGACCTTGCAAATCTATATGTTGTGTTATGACTTGTTTTGCTTTTCATTTTGTGTTTCTGTTAAAGTTATATTGCTGAGAAAAATACTTTTTAGCCTTTTTCTTGAAGTAAATATATATGGATCGAAATTGACCCGTAAACACCATAGATGTTACTATAGTTAATAATATTTAAATAAAAACATAAATAAAACAAATTTATTTAAGATATGTGTTCTAATACTCCTCAGTAATAGTCAGGTAACAAAACAACTTTAAAAACTATGTATTTATATGATTCTCTTGAGGTTCATTTTGCCATTTTTTTGTAATGAAATCAAGGTATCCTGACAAAAAAAAGGCCCAGAGGCCCACACCAAAAATATTAAAACATACAACAATATGTTCATGGATAAGGAAGCCTAACAAGGTACCCAAGAGATGAGAAACACATTGGATGATAGATAATTCTTTTTAGTGTTTTATACAGCTGAGTAAACCCTCCTGTTATGTTCCGGGTCAAATTGACCCACTTCAAAGTATGAACATCTAGGAAAAATATTTTAAAGTACTTTTTCTGTATGAAATTTATTCTGCTTGCCTTAATTGGTGTAATCAACGTTAAAAAAAAAATACAAAAAAACCCGGCAGTGGAGGCTATACGAGGTCAGAAGGGTCAAGTTTAGAACATTTCTTTCTTTGAACATGTGAGACAGTCTCTCTTAGGGGCCGTTCACACCAGACGCGACTTTTAAAAGCGCAGCCGCTTCAAAAACGCCTTGGCAAAAACGCACCAGCCAAAAAACAAAAAACAGCCCGGTGCGTCTGTGGAGTGGGTCTGCGTGCGCAACCGGGCGATCTTTAATTGCCAGGCGGTAGTTAAAGATCGCTAATATTAATGCCTCGTCGGAGTTCATACCACACGAAAACAGGAAGGAAGTGGTAAAGTAATAAAGCCCGCCTCTTGCTTCATCCGATTGGCTGCCTTGGCCGAGTGTGACATTGATGAGCTGTGCGACTTCGCGCAAGACGCTTAAAGTTGAGAATATTTCAACTTTTAAGCGCGCCGAAAAAACGCTACAAAAACGCGGCGCGCAGCATTTAAAAAGCGTGCATAAAAGACGCGCCGTACCATAGGGAAACAATGGTTTTGCTAGCGACGCAATTTTGAGAGTCACGTCTGGTGTGAACGGCCCTTTACTCCTCCCACCATGTTTCACCACATTTCTCACACACACACACACACACACACACACACACACACACACACACACACACACACACACACACACACCTGTTCACAGCCCCATATATAAAGTTGTACACATTTCAAACTCAGTAGGAGCAAGCTCAAATCTTGGCACCAGCACCTCGCATAGCAGTGGCGGGCCGTGGGTTTTAGACCAAGGCCTTCAATGACGTGTGTCCACATCAGGAGTGTCCCGGGAATTCCTGTCTGACCCTCGTGTATTGAACACGGCGCTGCCCACTACACGGCGCGTTCATACAGACTGTCATGTGTGGACAGCAGACGTTTACTCGTACGGACGATTTCTTTGCACTACTACGGGCATGGAGGTCACACGGTGTGGACCGACCGCGGAGCTGTTTTAACCGTATAAGCACCAAGCCCCCCGCGCCTATTCTCGAAAAAAAGAAAGAAGTAGAAGTAGTGAAGAAGGATTTTTTTTTGTCACAACTGGACATCCTCATTAATGAAGTGCGTCAGGAATATTAATCAATGAGCAGCCAAGTAGTGCCTCTAGGGTGAATAGGTCACATGGGCACTACACTTAAGTCAAAAAACTAAGCTTAATTGGGAGGCAGTGGAGACTTAAGCAAGCAAGTAAGCTTCGATGGCAAGCACATGGAGCTTCGGAACAGTTGATTGACATCGCTGATTGGAACAACTGATCGCTGAATTGGACAGCTGATCGGTTACGCCGGGGTCAACAGCTGATCGACGTCACGTGCTCAGGGCCAGGGTCGGCTTTGCTGGAGGCAACCGCAGGGCGATTGGACATCGCGAGCGGCAGGAGCGGCGCTGAAGCTACGTTGAGGGCGGCAGCGACGGCGTTGGAGCGGCATCGGAGCTATGCTGAAGCTACGGTGGTGCAGCAGCGGCATCGGAGCGGAGCCAAGCGGTGGCTTCAGAGCAGGCGCTGAAGTTACGGCTTGGAAAGGAGGCGCGGCGGTACGTCGGGAGCGGCGCTTCATTGTGTGCGGCAGAGGTGCGCCGGAGCTGTGTTGGAGCTGCGCCGGCGGTACAGTGCGAAGCGGCAGAGGTGAGCAGGTGGTGACTGTATGAGCCAGAGCGAACACTCAGAACTGACTTGTGCAGCACGAACAATGGAAGGAGACGTAGCAGAGACTGAGCCTCAGATTGCAAGTCAAATGGACCTTTCTGTGAAAAAACGGACTGTTAGATTAACAGAAAAAGCACTCTTGGAAAAGATTATAAATCTGCAAAAGGAAAGAAAGACAATGTTTCAAAGAGCATATGGGCGTAGAGAAATACTTTTGGGTTTGATGGTTGATAAAAGCTATGTCAAAGAGGTAAAATGTACATTTGACCAATTCAATGCTTTCTGTGGAGAAGCAAGGGTGAAACATGAAACTTTGCTGCAGTTAGTCCCTAAAGAGGAGGTGACAAAGCAGCAAACATGGTATAACCTAAAAATGCTCAGTATCAAGCTCTTCAGTGGAGATGTAACAAAATGGTTGCTAGACAACGAAAGTTGCCCCAACTCCGAAAGTGGAGAGGTCCACAATGATGGGGCTAATGTGGAGCCTCACGACAGTGTTTCAAATGTGCAATCCAATGCGTCAAGCAAGCGCTCAGGTCGATCAAGTAACATGTCAAAAAGCAGCAAGTCTACGACATCGGCTACACGGCTTGCAGCAGAGGCAGAACAAGCTGCGCTGATGGCACGCGCTGCAGCGCTACATAAGAAACACGCTTTGGAGGAACAAGAGGAGCGACTGAGGAAGGAAAAGGAGCAGCTCGCAATTGACACTGAAGTAGCAGCAGTTGGAGCAAAGCTAGCAGTGTTGAACGCCTCAAACCACCATGACAAAGCTTCAAGTGCACACTCGGATGGAATGGAATCATATTTCAAAAAGGGAACAGCACTCCATCCTCATGCTGAACAATACAAGCCGCAGACAATTGAATCGTTTCAGCACCAATATTCATTATCGGGTAACACTCAACCAACAATGATAAAACCAGTGGAAGTGGACGAATTTGTAAATGAAAAAGCAGGTACTCAGACAAAGTACAAGTGGCAAACATCCGATCAAATAAAATCACGTCAATCAGACGCAGACCCTGGTGGTTATCAATCAAAACCACCTCAAGGTAATCCTCAAGTACTTGGAGAGCTCTACAGTCTGCTACAAAGACAGAATGATGTAGCAACACTCCTTGTGCAGACGCAGAACTCCCAGTTGCTTCCACGCAGAGAAATCCCTACGTTCGCTGGAGATCCTCTTCATTTCCGATCGTTCATGCGAGCATTTGAGCACTATGTGGAAGCTAAAACTAACAGAGGGGACTGTCTGTATTACTTAGAGCAATTCACTAGGGGGCAACCTCAAGACCTGGTGCGTAGCTGCCAGCACATGGCTCCAGAAAGGGGTTACTCTGCGGCCAAAGACCTTCTTCAGGCACATTTTGGCAATGAATCAAAGATCACAGCTACCTATGTGGACAAGATCATTAGATGGCCTGCTGTTAAAGCAGAGGACGTAAAGGGGTTACAGGCATACGCATTGTTTCTACGAGAGTGTTGCAACGCAATGGAGGACTTGCACTATCTAGATGAACTTAACATGCCAGCGAACCTGAGGACTATCATGCAGAAGCTTCCCTACAAGCTCAGAGAGACATGGAGAGCGGCTGCTTGTGACATCTCCGAAAGCCAAGGTCGCAGGTCTGGTTTTAAAGACATTATTAAGTTCATCGAGCATCACGTCAAAATTGTTCCTGATCCGATCTTTGGCGACATCCATGACACTGAAGGTGGTGTCGCTAAAGGAGACAAGGCAAAGTTGCAGCAAAAGGCACAGTTCAAAAGAAGTAGCTTTGCAACTACTGTTCTTATTGTACTGAACCAGCCAAGAGGGAAGGAAGGAAAAGCATTCAAACACAAACAGGAAGTATGTCACCCATAGCTTCAAACATTTGCTGTTTGTATTGTAAGCGTGGACATGCATCGGGAGAAATTGGACTTTCTGAAAAAGAAAAGGATTTGCTTCGGTTGCATGCGCACCGGACACATGAGCAACAGTTGCAATAACCAATTATCTTGTGTGACTTGCAACCAAAACCATCCCAGCACTCTGCACATCGACAAATGGGAAAGAAACAAAAGTGAAGACAAGCCAAAGGAACTGTCGGTGAGTGGCACGACTGTCTCAACGTGTGGCCAGACAGGGGCCGGAGGCAGTAACGGCATCCTTTCAATCTTACCTGTCAATGTTAAGTGTACCAAGGGAAACAGAATCATACAAACGTATGCATTTCTGGACCCAGGAAGTACTGACACTTTCTGTTCGGAACGTCTAATAGAAAAGCTGAACATCGAAGGAAGAAAAACAAAGATTCATCTTCGCACAATGGGTCACAGTACTACTGTTCCAAATTGTATTGTCGAAGGCTTGGAAGTCTCTGGACTTGTCAACAATCAGTTCTTCGAGCTTCCTAAACTGTTCACGCAGAAGAAAATGCCAGTGTCAACAAACAATATAATTTCTGAAGAAGAGTTGTCAAAGTGGACTTACCTGAAAGGTGTAGACATTCCTCGTATAAATGCTGATGTTGAGTTGTTGATTGGCACAAACGCCTCAAAGTTAATTGAACCATGGGAAGTGATCAACAGTCGAGGAGAGGGACCATATGCAGTAAGAACCCTATTGGGCTGGGTGATTAATGGACCTCTTCATGGAAACGGTGCAAAGCAGTGTGGAAGTGGCTACCCTGCTGTTACTGTTTATCGAATTGTTGTTGACAAATTGGAAGAACTGTTGACGAAACAGGACAATCAAGACTTCTGTGAGAATTCCTTTAATAACAAAGAGGAGATTTCAATAGAAGAAGGAAAGTTTATGGAAATGGTGGCAGGTTCAGTACAACTTAAAGATGGCCAATACAACATTAAGTTGCCGTTCAGGACACCCCAGGTGCACATGCCAAACAACTTTTCTGTCGCTAAGCAGTGAGTCAATTCACTACAAAAAAGACTGCTGAAGGATGAAAGTTTCCACAAAGAATACTCTAACTTCCTCACGAACGTCATTGACAAGGGGTATGCTGAAAAGGTGCCAGAGCATCAGTTGGAACGCACTGATGGGAAGGTGTGGTATCTCCCTCACCATGGTGTTTACCATCCACAAAAAAGAAGCTTACGTGTCGTGTTTGATTGTGGAGCAGAATTTAAAGGAATCTCGCTGAACAGCCAGCTTCTACAAGGACCCAACCTGACGAGCTCGTTGTTAGGAGTTCTGACACGATTTAGACAGGAGCCCGTGGCGATCATGGCTGACGTTCAAGCAATGTACCATCAAGTAAAGGTAGCAGAGGAACATTCCGACTTCTTGAGGTTTCTATGGTGGCCAGAAGGAAACTTGGAACAAGAGCTTGTACAGTATCGTATGACTGTCCATCTATTTGGAGCAGTATCTTCTCCTAGTTGTGCATGTTATGCCCTTAGAGAAGTTGCTGATGACAATCAACACAGATTTCCAGCAGAGGTAATTGACGCAGTCACAAGAAGTTTTTATGTGGATGATCTGTTGAAAAGCTTGCCTTCTAAAGAAGATGCTATTCTAATGGTCAAGAACATCACAGCTATCTGCAGGTTAGGGGGTTTCAATCTCACAAAATGGATCAGCAACAGTCGTGAGGTGTTATTGAAAATCCCAGAAGAACATAGATCCAAGAACTTCAAGGAGTTGGATCTAGACAGAGACAAGTTGCCAGTTGAACGGGCTCTTGGGCTACAATGGTGCATCGAGACGGACACCTTCAAGTTCAAATTTAACATCCAAGAAAAACCACACACAAGACGTGGGATGTTATCTATGATCAGTTCCGTCTACGATCCCTTGAGTTTCTTAGCCCCATTCACAATCCCAGCAAAGATGATTCTGCAGGACCTGTGTCAGTTGAAGTGTGGTTGGGATGATCCAATACCTCAACCCTTTCAACATAGATGGAACAAATGGTTGGAAGATCTGGAAAGAGTGGAAAGTTTTAGGATCAGCAGATGCTTCAAACCTAAATGTTTTGGACACACAACCTCTGCTTAGTTGCATCACTTCTCGGATGCCAGCGAAAGTGCATATGGAACTGTCACATACATTAGGTTACAAAACAACAAGAACAGAGTCCATATTGCTTTTGTACTTGGCAAAGCCAGGGTGTCTCCACTCAAGCCGGTGACCATCCCTCGCTTGGAACTGACAGCTGTTGCTCTTGCTGTTAAAGTGGACAAGATGCTGAAAGCAGAACTACAGCTGCCTCTAGAGACGTCACAGTTCTGGACTGACAGTACATCAGTGTTAAAGTACATAAAAAATGAGGACAAAAGGTTCCAGACATTCGTTGCAAACAGAATATCAACCATTAGAGAAGCATCGCACGTCTCACAGTGGAGGTACATTCCTACTGCGCAGAACCCAGCAGACGATGCCTCAAGGGGACTGAAAATTGAACACTTGGTTCAAAAGAGATGGCTTGAAAGTCCAAGATTTCTCTGGAAAGCAGAAGCTGAGTGGCCAGCGCACTCCTTGGATTTAGACGTTACTGGTGACCCGGAAGTTAAAAGGAACGTCGCAGTAAACAGAGTCGTTATTGGGGATAGTTCCAATCCCACCCAGGAACTGATCTCTCACTTTTCCAGCTGGAAAAGGTTGAGAACTACAGTGGGGTGGATTCTCGTTTTGAAGAGGATTTTGCTGTCGTTAAGCAGAAAAAGGAAGCAGTTAATTACTGCAAGTACCACCGGCGATGCTCGTCGACTAGTGGACGTCAATGTGGCAATGCAAGAGTTCAAAGCCACGTTAGGAGGACAACGGTTATCGGTGGATGACCTCTCTGAAGCGGAGACATCTATTGTTCGCTTCAGCCAATGGGAACGGTTTCACAACGAGATTGTTGCATTGACATCTGGGAAATTGAAAGTGAAAAAAGAAAGCACCATCTACAAATTGAACCCTTTTCACAAAGGAGGTCTGTTGAGAGTAGGAGGAAGACTCAATAAATCTTCAATGCCTGAAGACAGAAAGCACCCACTCATTTTAGCAAAGGACCAACACATCTCAACTCTTATACTCCGGCATATTCATGAACAACTGGGCCATGGTGGCAGAAATCACATACTCTCCAAACTAAGGAAAAGGTATTGGGTAACAAGTGCCAATTCAGCGGTGAGAAAAGTAATTACAGGATGCTACTTCTGTAAGCGTCAAAGAGGGAAGGTTGGAGAACAGAAAATGGCGGATTTACCCACCGAACGAGTTGTCCCTGACCTCCCACCATTCACAAATGTTGGTGTTGATTATTTTGGCCCAATCGACGTAAAGAGAGGTCGAAGGGTCATAAAGCGCTATGGAGTGCTTTTCACTTGCATGGCAAGTAGAGCAGTCCATCTGGAAGTCGCTTATTCGCTCGACACATACTGTACATAAAAAGGAGATGGAAACAGACTCAGTATTTGGCTGATCTGTTTTGGAAAAGGTGGACACAAGAGTACATACCATTGCTGCAAGAAAGGCAAAAATGGAATGAGGAAAAAAGAAATTTCTTGCCTGGAGATATCGTAGTTGTAGACTCAACAGCACCTCGTGGATCCTGGATACTTGGAAAGATACTACAGACATTTCCCGATGGGAAAGGACTAGTTCGTTCTGTTCGTCTTCAAACCAAGACCAGTATAATTGAGAGACCAGTGACAAAGATTTGTCTTCTTGCGAGGCTACTGACTAAGAAAGAATAATGGTGAAACCCACAATCATGTTCTAAAACAAAGAAGCAGTATATGGGTCATATGCAGGTTTTGTGGTATTGACTGTATCAAACAGTACTTTTTTGTTTTGTTTCTAGTGTAATGGCTCTTCATGTAAAGTGATAAGTAATTGTTTTGTCCGTTGTCAGAAACAATTAGGGGCCGGTGTGTACGAGCCATTTTGCTTTGCTTGATGTATGTTGAACCTCCCACCACTGGGTGGCGTAAGGCCGACTTTAACTGAGTCGGCCCTATATAATCAGGAGTGGCATTAGGGTCAGGTGGTTGCTCCTTTTGATAAGCACACAGTTTTTTGACCGCTTGGGACCGCTTGGAACGTTTTGTGTGAACACTTTGTATGACAATACTGGAATATTGGAGAGTACAGAGTAAGACAAATGTTATGGTTTATTTTATGATTTCAATACATGCAGTTAAGATCTTCCAATAAGACTATGATTTATGTTCTGCAAAGAATAAACATATTGGACGACACAACTGGACATCCTCATTAATGAAGCGCGTCAGGAATATTAATCAATGAGCAGCCAAGTAGTGCCTCTAGGGTGAATAGGTCACATGGGCACTACAATGAGTTTGAATATGTGTATGGGCGGATCAGTATGTATGTATTATTCATAATCAGAAATTCAATCAATTGAAGCAGTGAAAATAAATTGTGTGTGATTCTCTGTATTCTCATCACAATCACCTTAATCAGGTTCTACAATAATGATATGTATGGTGTACTAATAGCACTGTCATATCATTATGAGTGCTTTCAACACATCCATAAGTTTCTTAAGAGCTAAATAAACTTAAGAACAGCGCGGCATGCAGCGGCTGATAGTCTGTGTTTGAGACGGGCGATCAGCTGCGCCTGTGGTGATCAATGTCCGCGGCTCGAGAAGCTCTCGTAAATAAAGTATTTCTTGCCGGCAAAATCTATAGCGCCGCGTACAGGAAGTCATGATGATGTAAAGGATGGATCCTGGCGATCTGAAAGAACTCTCTCCCTATAAAACTAATATAACTAATATCGCTCCTTCATCAATGAGGAAGGGAGCTGCCGTATTTGTCCGGTGGGAGTGGCCAGCTTATCCAGTGAAGTTCCGTAAGCCTGCCCGGGAGCAGGTTTACATTTTTGGATGTGTTGCTATGGTGATTTATCTAAGCTTGCTTCGAGAAACCAAGAAAGCCTGACCTACGTCATCTTATCCTGACAATTAGCCCGCTAACTCAGTAAGCCAGGTACGAGAAATAGGGCCCTGGACTGAACTACATGCTCTTATAATACATCCCCTGTCATTACTCTAATTAATACTTCACTACTAGGAGGGTGCTGTTGCATCATACCATTCTCTCTCCTCCCATTTCCAGTCTGTGTCTCTACACTGTCAACTAAAGGCAAGAAGTGCCCCCACAAAAAGAGAATGTGTAGTGATTCTCATTCTGCATCGTGTCTGCAATGTGTGTCTGGAAAGGGATGAAGGGAGTCGCTCACTGTCCTGTGTGAGACAGTGGAGGGTGGAAGATGAAAGAAATGTAGATATGACAGTTTGAATTTCTATGAAATGGAAATCTATGTCCTCAATAATTGCTGAAAACATTCAGCATAATGGAGCTTGAAGAGCCATGCTCAGCGTTACTAGACTCTTTGCTGCAGCTTGGCAGAAACTTCACCGTTATAGTTGATCCAAGAGTTAGCAGACAGTTCCATCAAACATTAACGAGGACGGTATTCTTCCTCCGTCCTGTGCCAAGAGGGTTCTGGCACGGCTATCTTTCCTGATGCAACACGGCATGTCCAAAGGACTGCTGGTGCAGTAGGAGTCTAAACATGTCCCTGACAATTAGCATTAAATGTGTGTGAGATTACAAAAGTCAACACAATTGTATTTTATTTTGTTTGATTTCGATGTATTCATTGCCTTTATGGCAAAGTCCTTTTTTGTTTACTGGTATTGAAGTTATGTAACTATATTTTGTTTCTCTGTAGAGCACTTTGTAAATATTTTGTTTTTAAAAGGTGCTATATAAATAAAGTTATTATTATTATTATTACTACATTATAGACAGAAGTTGTGATTCCTGTCTAAGTGTTGATCAATTTGTTGCTGCATTAAAATAAAATGGTTTACACTTGATTTGTTAATTGTGAGGATTTTTTAATTTTTTTTTGACAGACAGTAATAAATGACTTGACATTTCGGTTACTTGATAGAGCTGTTGTCCTATTCATCAAACTAGGACAATGCTCTTAATATCACTGTGACATCTCCACACGGCTTTCAGATGCTGAGGTCAAAATGAGCTGTATGTATATCACTACAGTGTTAAAAAATATGTAACACTCGTGCCCCGAGCATCTTTACATGGCTGCAGGGTTGTTGATCTTGCCCATGAAGAGGATGCTCTTGGTCGAGTGCTCCAGGATGAAGGCCAGGAAGGGCCTGTTGAGTTTCATGGTTCTAGGCCTCATCAGGTAAACCCACTCGACGGTGGTGACCCCCGCTGCCACTGTTCCTGTTTCATCCACGCTCAGCAAGGCCTTGTGGGACACCTGTTGGGGAACCGAGAGGACGTAGTCAGTATCTAATTCCAATTAGAGCACGGGTTTTGGAAAACTGTAGCTCGCAATGGGTCTTTGCAGGATCTACTCTCTTCTATGTATTTGTGCGCATGTTAAAGAGTCATTGTGATTTTAATTCCCATTACAAACATGTGAGGGCATGTTTGCTGATCCTACCTTTGAGACTTTGAGCGGGACCTCGCCGGTTATGCCAGAGAAATCAGCATTGTCTGCGAAAGCGTCGGCCATGCCCATTTCTGTCAGTGTGCTTTCCAGGGAGGCCTCAGCGGAGATGGAGAACTTTGGCAGGTCGAGTTGGAAATAACTGAGAAACGCAGAACACCACCAGTGTTACAGTCACTTGATACATACAGTCTAACCTACAGCTTGGTCACTCAACTTGAGATGTGCTAAACAAGAACACCTCATCTACCATCTACCAGGTTAAAAGCCCAACAAACGCCAAAACATTCCCTGTGACCCAACAAACGACCACACTATCATTACACTTTACAACTAACTTACCTCCTGAAGAGTGAGTCATGCCAGTGCCTGATGTGGTCCTTGCAGATGTTGGCCTCCACCTCCTTCATCTTGCCTTCGTCCGGCAGGACGATCATCATAGAGGTGTTGCCCTTGTAGGGCAGCAGGATGATGGTGGTGTGGTTGTCAGCGTCCTGATAGAAGTCGTAGCGACCGCTCCTCTGCATCATGTCCACTTGAACCTTGGTGGTTTCGTCCACATTGAAGTTGGCTTTTCTTGTGTGGTTGACGTTGAAGGGTCTCACCCACTCTCCTGCAGGAGAAGATGGAGTTGGAATGTTAACTTATGGTTATGCATAATGTTGCAATATGTGCTATAATTATCTTGCATTCTTTTAATATCTTTCAGAGGTGTTTGTTTTAAATATCAATGGTATACAGGACCCTTGAGCTCCTTGAACTACACAAGGAGATGCATCTGAGCCTGAATAGGTGTATAGATGTGTGTTTGATCAAAGCGGCACACTATCTGCATGGATGGTCTGCTCTCTTTCAGAATTAATCGGTATGGTCTTGTGTCCTACCACTAAAGTAGACTGAGTTGATCAGCACCATGGCCATCATAGGGTCCAACTCCTTCACCATATCTGTGATCTTGTCATGGGTTTTATTAGCTATGTATCTGTTGATCTCAGCCACAGCCTCAGCAGGCTCAGCAACGTTGACATCGAAGACCTGAGCAGAGTAGAAGTGCTTGACATCCTTCAGGAACGTCTCCAAGGGGCTGAAGCCAGAGCGCAGGGCCACGGCGTTACCGACATCCAGGTTATGGCCGCCGTCCGTCAAGTGGAAGAGATGCTCGTACGCTTCATTGACCTGAGCCTGTTGTAAGGCACTGTAGCCCAAAGTGGAGAAAATCTGGCGGTGGGTTTCACCCTTGGCCCCGGTAGACAGCATGGACAGGGCGGTGGAGATGCCCAGCGGTGAGAAGAAGATGTTCTTTCCAGCAGCAGCTTTGGCACTCAGGCTTTTGTAGAGGGCAAACGCAAAGTCAGCATTGGGAGCAGACAGCTTGGAGCAGCTCATTTCTTCTCCGTCGTGGCTGTGGCCATCGGCACCATGGTGGTGGTGGTGGTCATGGCCATGGTCGTGGCCGTGGTTGTGGCTGTGGTCATGGTGGTGGCCCTCGTGGTGGGAGTGTGCGCAGGCCAGAGCCAGCAGCAGAGCAGAGAGTGCTAAGATCCCACGCGTCTTTACAGCCTGTCCATTGAAATTAGAAGCTGTTAGTTGGGCTCAGCCACAGTAATTGATAGTGGTATTAGATTATATAGAGCATTTTAGGAATTCCATTTTTACACTTTCCAAATATTACGTATTTGTTAGATCTTCAAAAGTTGTACTTTTAAACCTGATTTGTACCAATGCATGTAAATCTTATAACATTATAAAATATATATATTTTAGATAAAGTGCCATGCTTACCTTTGTAGTCTTCTTTGTTGCAGACGGTTTGCTAGAAACCTCCCCATTATATACAAGAGCTCTGAGAGTCAGCTGACAGTTGAGTCAAAGATTAACTAAGAGCCAACCCCTAGGCTCCTGTTGTGACGGTAAATGTACCCTACCCACTGTTGAGTCGTTTTAAGCTGAAGCCAGAGTTAGCCAGAGTGGCAAATTTTCATCTGCTGTCCCTGGCCAGATTTTTTTTTTATGGCAGCCTGAAAATACATTTTCAATAACACAATGCAACTAAGATAGACAGGCAGTAATGTATAGACAGAACTAATTAACATCAAACCGTGACACATCATTCACCCTGCGATAGTCCCATCCTTCTTGACAACAAGAACAATGGGGCTACACACCATGCACTGTTCTATTACCCCATATCCAGCATAGCAGCCAATTCCCTCTGAACCACTTTTCTCTTGTGTCCAGGTAACCTGTAGGGTCGTAGCCGCACCGTCACGCCTGGAGGAGTCTCAATCTGGTGCATGTATGAGGTTTGTGCGTCCTAGCAGGAGAGAGAACACATCAGAAAACTGCTTTTGCAACTGGGCAATATCTGTTCTTTGGGTCCCGGAGAGATGGTCTTCACAAAGGAGCAAGGCCGGATTGGTGGATTTTGGGACCTCAGGCCCCAGCTCCTCTCTCTCGGAAACCACGGACACCATAAAACAGACTCTGCCTCTCTCCATGCTTTTAGGAGGTTGAGGTGGTAGATCTGTGTAGCTCCACCCCTGTCAGAATGCATCGCTCGAACGGCACCTCCATTAATGGCAGAGGACGCAACAGCGCCTCGAGATGCCGGGTTGATTTACCAATTGACACTCTGGGCAGGACGCGCACCAACGGCACACATCCCTAAATGCACATTGCCTGGCCAATAAAATCGGGTCATTATCTGGCCTAGTGTTTTTTCATATCCCATGTGACCAGCCATCGGGTTATAGTGAGCCGCCTGGAAAATCATTCACCAAGCACCGTTTGGTTTGTGTAGACGCAGCTGTAGATGGGCAGTGCTGCTGTATTGTGGTTGTTTGGCCAGGACAGTAGTGTCCCTATGCATGAGTGTAGCAACTGGTATAAAGGTACCTGCTGGATAATGGAGCAACATATGGTCTTTGAGTACAGTGAGTTATGTGAGTGTCATGAAAAACATACATTATGAGTCATTACATGTTATTTGATGTTGCAATTTATCTGCCAATACTTAGTTATGTTCAACTTGTCTAGAATGGCAGTCGTCCATTTTGGTTAGTTGTTACATTATCCAGCTATTGTGTTGTCACCCACAGCAGAAGGTCTGCTGTGGCGTGATGCCGTGTTCACACCAAAAGAGTTGTGAAATATTCGCGCGAGTAGATTACATGTTAAGTCAATGCACAGACACGAAAGGTTGCAAAAAAATCGCGATAGAGGCGAAAAGGCGTTTTTCGCTTTTCCACTTTTACGCTTTAGTTGAAATATTTCAACTCTGGTGAAGAATTCGCCCGACGCGGAGTTGCGAAAGCCAATCAGCACTGAGAAGCTCCGCCGGGCGTCACCGCTGTCCTGCCGTTGCTGAATCAAACTGCTGCTGATCCGCTGAAGAAGCGCTGGAAGCGGCTTCATTCAGACACTCGTCCTGGAGAAGTCAGAGCTGTGTGCGACTACGGATAATATTATGAACCCAGACACGGGGGCGTTTGATGTTCCGACGTTTGTGGGACTTCCTCAACAAGTATAAAGCAGAACTAGTGGTTATTTCAATGGTGAATGGCGGAAATGGTAAATGTTTTCACAGAGTAAAGCCACTGAGATAAGCCCCGCCCCCTTTCCGCAGTGAATGGTTACGAAAAAGCGAAAAGGCAAATTAACCACATAAAGTCGAGTGAGTAAACTCAGGCGAAAAAGCGTTGCGAAAATTCGCAACTTTTTTTCGCCTCCGATCGACCGGATGCTGTGCCTAAATCACCAACACAGCAGTCAGTGCAGATCTGGACAAAGCCTGTGTTTGGAAATGACTCCCAACTGTTTGAAGACGACAAATAGCCTTTGATTCAGTGAGGACACATTTTTCAAATAGTTGGTGCACGTACAACAGCTGTTTTGTCCAGATCTGATCCAACTGGTGCATTCCTGATCCATCTGGCCCTTCAACACTCCCTCACATGTTGATTTGCTCTCCGTGTTTTTGTATTAATGCGTATTAAGCTTGTTTTGCACTCACTGTCTGTGTGGAAGCACTGAGCAGATTTAGCCTTGGTTATCAAATCATCTGTGGACCAGCAGACAGACATTTTGTTCATAATGAAACGGGTCTCGGTGTTCTGTGTTGCTCTCATCGTCTGCCTGATCAACTGTGGACATAAGAACAGTGGATGTAGTGTGTGAGCCTTTGGTGATGGCAGGGAGCCTTGTCACACTACGTCTGTATAGAAACATGCAAACTTACATTTTAAACCTTTTTTTAGTGAGATTTTTGATATTTATGTATTTATTTAACCACTTATTAAGCATATTTTCTATTGATTTGGTAAATAACACTGTCATGAACTGTTAAAAAAATCATTGTTACTGTCTCTATTTTATATTCTTTGTCATAATATTACTTTAAAGCAGGGGTGTCAAATTTGCGGCCACAAAACATAATACATGTTGTAAAGAAGTTGTAATTCCACAGTTTGGCCACTTTATCATAAAACCTTTAGAGCCTGGCATTCTTCATGGGGGTTTGGCCCATATCTTCATATTCAACGTTTAAAAATAGGTATCAACAGCCTGATCAGGCCCAAATGGGAAATCTTTATTATTTCCCAGAGTCAATGTTGGCAGTTGTGCTGTCTGTCTGCCTGCTGAACGACTCACCCGTCCACTCGCTGCACAATGTGTCCTTGCTCAGGTCCCTGTGGCCCTGAACGTCCGCCTCAGCAGCCAGCAGCCTTCTCTGCTGGCCTAAACAGAATCACAAAGTAATAGGTATTTTATAATTTAATTTTGTATTTGTTTTTGCCGAACAGCATCCCGTGATGCGCGTATTTATGTATACCATATCAGACAGCAGGCCTACAAAATGCATGGCCCGCCACTGTTATAAACCAATAAGGGCTGGGCACTTTATGAGCTTGAAACGAAAATAAAGATATCTATCTATAGAAACGTGTGTTGTATTTTGTTTTGTCTCAGAAAAACCATGAGGTATTACTGCTAGTGGAACCTGTTTGTAAGAACATCACTAACAATTCATAATTAAAAAAGTATTATGCACACAAGTTATCAAAAAGTATTTGCAGCACATCCAAGCCAATATATTTGAATAAAATGTGTCTACAATATTTTTGGGGATCAATTGCATTCTTCCTGCAGCACACAATATACAGTATGTCATAGGAAGATCTTTTACTTTATGATCTTGGCCAAATTCTTGAGTTCGACACTGCTGTTTACTCCGCAGAGGCACCCATGCTCACTGGTCCTACAGAAACTACAAGTTCATCATCAGTGGAATAAATAATTACCTGTTCCCTGCCGATGTACCTAGCCTGTTAGATCAATCTGAACAGAGAAAACTGGCATTATGTTGCTTGGTCAGTTCTGTTATTTAGATATTACAAAATGACTTTAAAAAAGCATCACCTACCTGTAGAGACTGTCCCTGGTGATGACTCCACGACGCCCGGTTTCCACTTCATATGAGGAGAACATTCTGTTCTCATAGATTATAACACCAGGCTCCTCCTGCAAAAGATAAAAGAAAAACGCATTATGGGGTAAAGATTTGACGTTTTTTTAACTGGTGGAAAAGTTGAGAAACTCAAGGTCTTACCAAAACAACTGTGCCACATGAGGTAACAGGAAAGTAATAGATGGCAAAGTCTGAATTAGAGTCAACATGTGAACAGCCTTGACCTTTGCCCAACAGTGAGATTGACTCGAGGTCAATGTTGGGCAGAGTGGCATCTCTCGCCACTACGACAATGAAATGGCCGTCCTTGGTGCACTGAACGGTCACTGGTGGCATAAAAACAAGCATTGACAGGTTAAAGATGTAGAACACCTTTTTTGCATCCTCCATTACGGTCCAGTGTATGACATTCTTTTCAAAACTCACCTGCCTTTCCATAGTAGCACTGTCGGCCATCAAAGCAGCAGTTTATGTCTTTGCATCCATCAGCGGTGATCTCAGGACGTCCACATGGGATTCTCGTCTTTTTTGCCACTTCACAACTCTCGGCAGGAGGATGCTTTGACACAATTGGGTTGGACATGTCAGGTGTCTGTTGGATTTGAGGGTTCTGCTGCTGCTGCTGATCCTCGATTGCCAAAGGAATTCTCAACGATTTGGGATAATTTATAGCCAGGTACGTGGATATCCATGGATAACTTCTACTTCTATAGAATCATTATAGGTAGGTGTGTCCATTATTAAGGGAAGAAATATGTCATGCCGCCACCAGGGTGGTTTGTAATTGGGATCTACTGGTCTTGGATCACTGTCAATCAATTGGCCATTGTCGTGGAGACGGCCCTGTCGTGCAGCGTTCCTTGTAGGAAGGTTCATCGACCCTTGGCCCTGAGCTTTGACCTCTATCCCAACTAAGCATGCTAGCAGTGCTAGTGCCACGGAAGAGGCGACACCCCAGTGCGTTGCCATGGTTCAACAGCAGTTTGACCAGGACAGTCACCAAGTGTACAACTTATGTTGTATATGCTGCCACATTTATACCTGACGAGGCTTGATGTGTTTTAAAAACCCTCCTCTGAGGCAGAATAATCACCAATAAGAGCTTCCCATCTTTTCAATAGCCACTAAAAAGCTTCAGAGCTGTATTATGTCATGTTTTTCTATATTATTTAGGGGGGTGATTTGACAAGCCTTTTGTCAACTTCACAAGATCAGACACATGTTCTACTTGATCAGGTCACCTTTTTTTAAAGGTCTTTGTGACCTCAAGAGCCATTTGTCCCCAAATGTTAAATTTGCTATAGTGCACAATGGCAAACATATTGATCTTTTCTCTGGATCTGGAACAAAGTTTGTGTCACACTGACACCGACACAAACACTCTTGCAATGATAACATTTTTGACTCCATCTGTGCTAGAATAAAGAAAATTGAAATCACTTTCAAGTAAACCAGATTGCTCCATCAGACAAAAACAAAGGAAATGTGCAATCACGTTGTTAGAACAATGCAAATAAAGTTATATCCGTGCAAAAAGAATAACTAATATTTAGTTATACTAAATAGCTTATTGTGAAAAACAATAATCTTTTTTTTTTGCAAAACAGAATTAGTGCAGATATGCAAGCCATCACGTTTTATCAGTGGCTGCAATGAGCTGCATCCTCTACAAATCTTTTTAAAATGTGGTTGCAGGCTTAATCCACTCCATGGATGACAGACGCTGTCTACTCCTTAAGACGGAAGTGTCGCAGGACAGAGCGGCTATGGAAAGCCACTGGGCTGGAAGTGCATCGCACATATCTGAAAGATCTCAGAGTTTCTTTTCATCTCGTTGTGAAGGAAGCTAGAACTGCGTACTTTGCAAACTATTAAGGTGCATCAATAAATAGCTGGATGTTAAGTATAGTACATGATCTTTTAGATATGACAGAAATACTGGTATTGTCCTCTAAACTTCCACATCAGCATATAGAACAACAGTGAAGCTTCTGATAGAATGCAATGCTTCTCATGTCTAATTCATACCGTGGGAAAGCTTGCACAGAACTTCCACAGAGCCGTAGAGATGAAATCTGAATATCTGAGTTTGGGCCAAACTTATATTGAACTATTGAATCACGCCTATCAAATAAATCAAAGACTGACTCACAAAGGATTTGAAAACCCCAAAAAGATGTGTGTTAGAAAAATTTACTCGACACCTTGAGGTAAAATCATAGATCAGGACATTTATTCTTCGAAGAAGGAACAGAGTCAGAATCACAACATGATATGTCAATTGCGTATCCTGGACTGCTCAATGAATGAGCAGAGAGATACCTCTTAAATACATTAATGAAACAATCACAGAAGCTCTCATGACGTCTTCAGATTCGCTTGCATGGTCATGATAACAAGGAACACCACGTTCTTCACACAGAGACATGGAGGCATCCACAGTCTCAAGACTTTCAGAAGGTCACTATTAAAGCATACGTATGTTTTAACAGGAGAGGAGGTCACATGAGAAGCCACAAGCCTTTACACAGTATATGATTAATAATATAACTGTGAAACAGTAGTTGATTAAGAGTAAATAAGTTTTTCTTCTAACAATGTGATATGCTACATGCAAAGCCCCACAGTACCGTATACTATGCCCAACGTGAACAGAACACTAGGTGGACAGCAGCAGGATTGGGAATCGGCATCAGCCCTCAACCTGCTTCTGCTCAGCAGACTGGACGGACCTCTATAGAACTGCCCGCTCAGCGTTCTGATTCAGACTCTTCTTACTCACGTCCATCGCAGAGGTCACTGTGTGGGTGGCGGGTGAGAGGGGAGACAAAGTGTATGTGTGCTGATTGTGTAAAAACTCCTGCAGCCACTCGTCTGTTGACAGGTCAAAGGTCAAGGAGTGGGAGGCTGACGGCCATCTTATTACACATCTTCTCTCAACTGTATCATCGACCCAATAAAAGCTAACTGTTCAGCCATGAGATGGTTCTCCGCCAGCTGATCCTCATTGCTGGACTTATCGTGACACATGACAGATTATCTCAGAAACAGGACTAATGTATGATTCATGACTAAATATTGGTATGGCATCAGTCACGTAATACTGGTTAGATAGGATTCATCTATGTCAGAATTTTTGGTCTTTATGTTTCTAGTTTCTAGTTTATTGTAGAAAGACTTTAAAATAGGGTTTATCATCCAAAAAGCTTCACCAATGATTTAAACATAGAGAAATATTGTAGTTGTTCAATAATACAATTAATCCTCAAAAAATGCCTTTTTTCTCTTTTTTTTTTAGAGTCTTCCTTGTTTTTGTAGAACAATCAAATTATAAGTTATGTTTGTGTTAATACGCCTGACTTGAGCCTTTAAATTAGTTATTGTATTAGCTTGATTTGTTCCATGACTTGTTGTCTGTGCAGGTTTACATACACATGATCAATACATGTCTTTGTGATGATCACATTGCATCATGCCATTTATTTGACAAGGTTTTTGTTGGAACCCCCCCTCCCCCCCTCCCGAGGTCAAAAAGGTTAAGAACCCCTGCTCTGGAGGCTTATGTCAGTGGATTGATGATATGTTGTTCATCAGACCTTAACAAACTTAAAGAAACAGTGTTAGTATTTAGGGAGATCTATAAAATGCTGCAGGGATGAGCTATTTTTGTAGGCCAGCCCAGATGTTATCATCGCCCTGAGCTAATTCTTACACGTTTTGTTCAGCAAAATAATCTTCACAAATAAGCTGTTGCAGCAGAAGTGAAAAAGATAGTGTTCGGTGGACATTAAGCTACTTGTTAGCAGCCGCCTTTTTAAGACAAGGAAAAGCCTCAGGAGAGGGGTATTAATTGATGTATTTTATGTCATAGAACAAAATGTTAAAATATCTTCAGCTTGACTGGACTGCGTGCTCTTATAATACATCCCCTGTCATTATTCTAATTAATACGTCACTACTAGAAGCTTGCTGTTGCATCATGCCGTTCTCTCTCCTCCCTTTTCCAGTCTCTGTCTTGACAGATGCAGCTGGTGGCAATTTCTTTTGGTAGGGCCATCTAATCCCAGTATGATTCAATGCAGAAAACCCATTACTACTTTGCAGTTGAATATTTAACATGTATTCCAACACTTTGACATAATAAGGACATCTTATTAATAAAATTCAGTATATTATAATTAGGGATGGGTATCGGTTTTTTTTTCAATACCGGTGCTAAAACATCATTTTAATAAAATGTATATTTTCCAAAAAATCACTTTTTTTTAACATATTTTGATCATAACTATTAATGTCCAGCATGATCTAAGCCAGCATGATCTAAAATAGATTCAAATGGTTTACACTTGATTTGTTAATTGTGAGGATTTTTTTACCATAGTGCTGGTCTACGACTTATTATTTTAATAAATAACAGTTCTGTAAATGTATATCTGTAGATTTATTTGGAACATTGTGCTTTGCAGTTGGGAAAGCTTTTTCAAGCCTGATGTTGCCTTATACATAAACAAATCCCAGTCCCTTCCACACAGGGAGGCGCGCAGCTTATTGATTAAACTAGTTGGAAGGTGCATTATACACAATGGTGTATAGTAACGAAGTAGAAATACTTCGTTCCTGTACTTAAGTAGTTTTTATCATCCCAATTTTATCATTGGGATATCTGTACTCTACTTTACTATTTATATTTCTGTATACTTGTACTTTTACTTCACTACATTTTGCAAAGAAAATTGGTACTTTTACTCCGATACATTTCCCCTGAAACCTTCGTTACTCGCTACAAAATAAAATCTATCTTTAGAAGAAAAAAAAACACATCCGGGACTGTGGTGGAACACAGACTCCACCAAGCAGGTTTTGCAAATCACAATATTCAGCATTTTCCCTCTACATCCTCTAGCCCAGCGGTCACAAACCTTTATGCGTCGCGGACCGGGTCCGACCTCGGAGAGACGGGAGACCCGACGTGTGTTCGTTATGTCCAGTCTACTGACTCTACTCCTAAATAAACCTTTAGTCCAGTCTACTGACTCTACTCCTAAATAAACCTTTAGTCCAGTCTACTGCTTAACTTATAACCCGCTGCACAAAGACAGGATGTTGAAATGGAAGCAGGGTTTCATGCTTTTTTGGCGATCTCAGGATACTCTGCCTTGGTTTTAATCCAGAACACCAGCAGAGTTGAAACAGACTTAAGTTTCATTTTTAGAGTAACGTAACATCTTGACATGTGTCAATAGGTTCCGTCTGAGGTTACCACAGACCGATGTATCCAGTCCTTTTTCACAATAAAACATCTTTCCGGCTTTGATTTTTTAAATTTAATTTAAATTTTTCATTCATTCTTTCTGTGCGGCCCGGTACCAAGGGACCCACGGCCCGGTACCAAGGGACCCACGGCCCGGTACCAAGGGACCCACGGCCCGGTACCAAGGGACCCACGGCCCGGTACCGGACGGAATGAGCATACTTATACACTGTTACAACTCCTTCATAGTGTCATATTGCTTTTTTGAGAATTATGATGATAAGTTCGTAGTAGATGCAAGAGTATACTTAGGTACAATATATTATGTTGAACATAATATATGTGGATGGATTACAGCCAACACAGTTATTTTCAACACAACTCCTTGTCCTTGGTCCTGGTGGCCACAGCACTTAAAAGAATAAACTTCATAATTCTCAAAATTCTGGCCCTTTCTTTTTTATTAAAAGCATGTACTTGTACTTTTACTTTCAATACTTAAGTACATTTTATATCAGCAAAATACTTTTGATACTTAAGTACAGAAAATATCAGATACTTTAAGACTTTTACTCAAGTAGTATTTTAATAGGTGACTTTTACTTTTACTGGAGTAATTTTCCAATAAGGTATCTTTACTTTTACTCAAATACGACTTTTGGGTACTTTATACACCACTGATTATACACCAGAAATCAGCAGCCTTCGAGGGAGAAATAAAGAGATGCTTTTAAGACTTGCCATTTTGGTTCCTTCTCTCAGTAGTTCAGAATTAATTGCTTTTTGTAATTGTTTCTGGGTTCCATGAACTCAAGGCTAAAATAACAAAATGCCAGTTGTTCATGACAAGTCTTTATTCCCTTCACCTCACCATGTTGAAACAGCAATAGCACAACAACATGTCGGCTCAGTCTGTAAGCAGATGCTTCAAGCAATATATCTACTTATATTGTTTTTTAATCGTTGTCTATAACACGACAGTCAGCTGGCTACAATACATAATGATGTATTTGGACATTTATAACCCAAGTCAAGTTCAGGTGACAGACAGTAATAAATTACTTGAGATTTCGGTTACTTGATAGAGCTGTTGTTCTATTCATCAAACTAGGACAATGCTCTTAATATCACTGTGACATCTCCACACGGCTTTCAGATGCTGAGGTCAAAATGAGCTGTATCTATATCCCTACAGTGTTAAAAAAATATGTAACACTCGTGCCCCTAGTATCTTTACATGGCTGCAGGGTTGTTGATCTTGCCCATGAAGAGGATGCTCTTGGTCGAGTGCTCCAGGATGAATGCCAGGAAGGGCCTGTTGAGTTTCATGGTTCTAGGCCTCATCAGGTAAACCCACTCGACGGTGGTGACCCCCGCTGCCACTGTTCCTGTTTCATCCACGCTCAGCAAGGCCTTGTGGGACACCTGTTGGGGAACCGAGAGGACGTAGTCAGTATCTAATTCCAATTAGAGCCCAGGTCTTGGAAAACTCTTGCTCGCAATGGGTCTTTGCAGGATCTACTCTCTTCTATGTATTCGTGCGCATGTTAAAGAGTCATTGTGATTTTAATTCCCACTACAAACATGTGAGGGCATGTTTGCTGATCCTACCTTTGAGACTTTGAGCTTGACATCGCCGGTTATGCCAGAGAAATCACCGTTGTCTGTAAAAGCGTCGGCCATGCCCATTTCTGTCAGTGTGCTCTCCAGGGAGGCCTCAGCGGAGATGGAGAACTTTGGCAGGTAGAGATCGAAATACCTGAGAAACGCAGAACACCACCAGTGTTACAGTCACTTGATACACACAGTCTAACCTACAGCTTGGTCACTCAACTTGAGCTTTGCTAAACAAGAACACCTCATCTACCAGGTTAAAAGCCCAACAAACGGCAAGACATTCCCTGTGATCTTTGAGTGCACTTTACAACTAACTTACCTCCTGAAGAGGGAGTCATGCCAGTGCCTGATGTGGTCCTTGCAGATGTTGGCCTCCACCTCCTTCATCTTGCCTTCGTCGGGCAGGACGATCATCATGGAGGTGTTGCCCTTGTAGGGCAGCAGGATGATGGTGGTGTGGTTGTCAGCGTCCCGATAGAAGTCGTAGTAACCGGTCCTCTGCATCATGTCCACCTGAACCTTGGTGGTTTTGTCCACATTGAAGTTGGCTTTTCTTGTGTGGTTGACGTTGAAGGGTCTCACCCACTCTCCTGCAGGAGAAGATGGAGTTGGAATGTTAACTTATGGTTACGCATAATGTTGCAATATGTGCTATAATTATCTTGTATTCTTTTAATATCTTTCAGAGATGTTTGTTTTAAATATCAATGGTATACAGGGCCCTTGAGCTCCTTGAACTACACAAGGAGATGCATCTGAACCTGAATAGGTGTATAGATGTGTGTTTGATCAAAGTGGCACGCTATCTGCATGGACATCCAACTCCTTCACCATATCTGTGATCTTGTCATGGGTTTTATTAGCTATGTATCTGTTGATCTCAGCCACAGCCTCAGCATGCTTGGAAAAGTTGACGTCGAAGACCTGAGCAGAGTAGAAGTGCTTGACATCCTTCAGGAACGTCTCCAGGGGACTGAAGCCAGAGCGCAGGGCCACGGCGTTACCGACATCCAGGTTATGGCCGCCGTCCGTCAAGTGGAAGAGATGCTCGTACGCTTCGTTGACCTGAGCCTGTTGTAAGGCACTGTAGCCCAACGTGGAGAAAATCTGGCGGTGGGTTTTACCCTTGGCCCCGGTCGTGGTCGTGGCCGTGGCCGTGGTTGTGGTCGTGGACGTGGCCCTCGTGGTGGGCGTGTGCGCAGGCCACAGCCAGCAGCAGAGCAGAGAGTGCAAAGATTCCGCACATCTTTACAGCCTGTCCAGGGAAATTAGAAGCTGTTAGTTGGGCTCATCCACAGTAATTGATAGCGGTATTAGATTATATAGAGCATTTTAGGAATTCCTTTTTTATTGAAATGACAAGTGAATGAATGAGTTAAACGGATATGATTTAGCATCTAAAAGCTCTACACTTCCCAAATATTACGTATTTGTGAGGTCTTCAAAAGTTGTACTTTTAAACCTGATTTGTACTAATGCATGTACATCTAAAAACATTATAAAATATATATATTTTAGATAAAGTGCCATACTTACTGTCGTTGTCCAACGATCAAGCGTGCGGGAAAAGACCACTGGACCTCAGGAGGTTAAAGTTGAACTTCAATCAGGTTTATTCAACAGAGTATCACACAAGCAGATAATACGTGATCACAGGTCTGTAGGAAGGGCAGCTCGCTCTAGTCCTCGACAGACTGACTCTTTAGGAGAGTTCAAAGTGTTATATAGTCTTTAAGAGCCTTTGTGATTGGGCAGGACTAAGATGGGAGAGTCTCCTGGTTTAGACTTTGAGATCTCCTTGGTGGAGCACAGGGTTGGATATGCCCCTCACGAATCCTCCAAGGCCACAACTATCAGTGTGTGTGCATGTTGTCAGCCAAGCGTGAATGTGTGTGCGTAAAATGTAACGATGTCGGCGAAGCATTAGTGTATGCTTGCTAACTGTATCTTGTCTGAACTGCCTAGCGAGGCCAAGTTCCTAATCTAATCGACAGTTTTTGGTAGAATAATACTTTGACCTCGCTTGGCGGTTTTGATGAGATACAGTTTGTTGTATCTCATCAAAACCGTCAAGCGAGGTCAAAGTATGATTTTACCAAACTGTAGCTCATCTAAACTGTCAAGCGAAGTTGAATTATTAATTCTAGCAAAACTGTATCTTATCTAAAACTGTCGAGCGAAGCCTCTGCACCTGGCGTTCCCTCATTTCTAGGTCTAATGATTTGGGTAAATAACCTTGAGTTGTAGATTTCTTGGCGCTTACTTCTACAATTGTAGTTTTCTCACTCTTTGAGCTAACTTGTTGTTTTCACCTCAAATAACCTGGCCTCATGGCTTGTTGTATGAATGGACCTCAAATAACCCGGCCTCCTAGCTTGATTGGGTACAATAGATGCTTCTAACAATGTTGTACAAAATGAATGCTTTAATAAGATGGATATCCTCAACACCCCCTTTTCACACCTTAATGGTGTGAATCAAATGTTTTTAACAATTATCATTATCTAATCACGGGAAAAAAAACTCTGTTCCCCCCTTTTCACAGTTACTAAAGTGTGAATCAATTCTAAGTTAACACAAGATCAGATTGTAAAATCGGCCGGGATGTCTGGGTCGTCAGTATATTCCAACAAAGGAAACTGCTGACTGTAAGGGGGCGGCATAGGGTCTTTCTTGGTCAGTGCAGTATTAATCAGACGTTCCATCAGGGACCTGAGACAGGGAATGCAACAACATCCGCAACTGACCAGAATGGCTAGAAATAAACCTATTGACATTAGCACTGAGAGGACAAGAGCTTTATACTTTCCGAAGATGTTTTCCATCCAACTGGTAAATGCATTGTCTTCCACGCCCGAATTTTCCGCCAATTTGTTAGCTAAACTGGTCAAACCTCCTTAGGCACGTGTTATACTTCCATCAGGGGCCGTGTTGTTGGGGATGTATGTACAGCAGGATTCCCTGAACATTTGACACACGCCCCCTTTTTCGGCCAACAACATGTCTAGAGCCATTCTATTTTGCCAAGCCGCTAGAGAAGTAGCCCTAAGTTGTTCAGAGATGCCTCTTACAGCGTCTCTGGTGTGGTTCAGGAATCTTTGCTGGTTGTAATAGAGGTAATTAATCCAATCTACATTTTTGTTGGGGGTAATCCATATAAAGATTGACTCCCATCCTGCACCTACTTGACATCTAGCCTTAAATTCATTGGGAACTCCCCTGGGAACTCCTATGGCATCCAGATACACCAGAGAATCCATGCCTCCCAGAGGAGTGTTGGGGTCCCAGTTACCAAACCCTGCAGATAAATCTCCTATGGCTCTTTTAGTCAATCAAGGCTTGGAAAGTTTGGGGCGTATTTTGATCAAATCATCGATGTCTGCCTCAGATAGAGTGATCAAAGTTATGGGCATCAAAAGTCTAATTAAGGCGCAGGAGCCTGTCCAATTAGGGGGTAGGATTGGTCTTAATTTCTGTTTAGGTCCACACATCCACCAAACATCAGCCAAAGCTTACGTCTGATTTTTAAACAACCTATCCGTGAGGCTTGAACAATTGGGACATGAGAGAGAGCCTTTGCCATTGTTTATCGTAAACACATTGTGACATTCGGTCAGGGGCAACTCACCCAGGGATTTGGCGTTGGATGAAGACACATTCCTTCGGATACAAGTATAATTACCCCTATAGAACTGGACTCCAGCAGGAGCTTGAACTGGTGAGACTGCAGGGAAAAGTAAGCGCAGTGAGGTGCAGTTTTTTTATATTTGTTAGAGGGTGAGAACAGAGCCATCATGCATTCAAATTCTACCACATCGTTAATAGGATTTATGGGGAATGGTGAGGTTCCTAAACTAGGTCTGGCTGCGGCGCAGGCAACACAACTGGATAGGTTTTGGGTCTTAGCGGTGTACCTAAACTGCTGTAGCCAAACATTAGCACTTGCCAGGAATCCGGTTTCCATTTCTAATCTGGCATCTGCCGTGAAATTATTCAAGTCTACATATGCCACCGGGTTGTGTGGGGTTTCTACTGTTGCGGTGGAGGGGGTGTGTCAGGTGGTGCAGCTTTTCCAACGCCAGCAGCGGTCAGGCACCGGTCTGTTCGTTGACGGCCCAGGCATCTGCCGAGCAGGGCTTTTATGTCACCCATGGTCAATTCTTCTCCTGATGTTCTGTCTTCCAGAGCCCTGATCCAAAGGGTCGCTCCTTCCACTAGAGGGGGCAGATCTTCTATGAAGCCGGCCAGGTCTCGATGGCCGAAGGGCACATACACAGTGCCTCCTCCTGGTATTGGGAGGATGGGGTACTGCGACACCTGTGGTACTTGCTGGATCCCTTTGGGGTGGTGCGTGGCGGAGTGGTGACGAGGGCGTGTGTCCATTCTTTGCGTCATTCCCAGGAAGGTTCCGGACAGCATCAGCTTTTCTTCTCCGTCTAAGCGGGGGAGGGTCAGAATTTGTGGTCTTTATGTTTCTAGTTTATTGTAGAAAGACTTTAAAATAGGGTTTATCATCCAAAAAGCTTCACCAATGATTTAAACATAGAGAAATATTGTAGTTGTTCAATAATACAATTAATCCTCAAAAAATGCATTTTTTTTCTTTTTTTTTAGAGTCTCCCTTGTTTTTGTAGAACAATCGAATTATTAGTTATGTTTGTGTTAATACGCCTGACTTGAGCCTTTAAATTAGTTATTGTATTAACTTGATTTGCTCCATGACTTGTTGTCTGTGCAGGTTTACATACACATGATCAATACATGTCTTTGTGATGATCACATTGCATCATGCCATTTATTTGACAAGGTTTTTGCTTGTTAAACTGTAGATTTGATTTAGTTATTGAATACAAATCAAAAAAAGAGTGTGATCAATTACTTAATAAACCAATACAGTGTTAATATTTGAATGGGCACCGGGGCACTTTGTACTTGAAAAGTTGGGCCCCCTGCCCCAAGGTCAAAAAGGTTAAGAACCCCTGCTCTGGAGGCTTATGTCTCTACAGTGGATTGATGATATGTTGTTCATCAGACCTTAACAAACTTAAAGAAACAGTGCTAGCATTTAGGGAGATCTATAAAATGCTGCAGGGATGAGCTATTTTTGTAGGCCAGCCCGGATGTTATCATCGCCCTGAACTAATTCTTGCACGTTTTGTTCAGCAAGATAATCTTCACAAATAAGCTGTTGCAGCAGAAGTGAAAAAGATAGTGTTCGGTGGAGATTAAGCTACTTGTTAGCAGCCGCCTTTTTAAGACAAGGAAAAGCCTCAGGAGAGGGGTATTAATTGATGTATTTTATGTCATAGAACAAAATGTTAAAATATCTTCAGCTTGACTGGACTGCGTGCTCTTATAATACATCCCGTGTCATTATTCTAATTAATACGTCACTACTAGAAGCTTGCTGTTGCATCATGCCGTTCTCTCTCCTCCCATTTCCAGTCTCTGTCTTGACAGATGCAGCTGGTGGCAATTTCTTTTGGTAGGGCCATCTAATCCCAGTATGATTCAATGCAGAAAACCCATTACTACTTTGCAGTTGAATATTTAACATGTATTCCAACACTTTGACATAATAAGGACATCTTTTGAATGCAATTCAGTATATTATAATTAGGGATGGGTATCGTTTGGGTTTTTTCCAATACCGGTGCTAAAACATAACTTTAAAACGATACCGGTGCCTAACGGTGCCTGAATTTTATTTCTTTGAATTGAACATATTACCTGTTTATAAATATAAATAAATAAATACAAAACACTTGACTTCAAACTACAGCTTCAAACTTTTTAACTTCAAACTATAAACAATATATATATATATAAAATTAAAAAAAGAACAGACGCAAGCATCAGGTGGCCTGATTGGGACCGTGTGCAACAGAACTCCAATCAGAAACTGTTGGATTCTACAAACTCTGCTGCTTTACTGGACTACACGCCATCATTAATATCAACTGGGAGAGCTTTGTTCCAGCAAGCCAAGGACGGTCGGCAAAAGCTTGTGCATGTCTCCCCAGCGATCACTCTGTGAGCGAGCACTGCTGAGTGCCTCTGATCCGCGTTATTTTAATAAAGAATCAATACTAAAAATATGCAAAATCGTATCGTTTTTAACGTACGGGTACCGCGCTACCTTTTTAGTACCGTGCAACATTACAGAGTAATGTAAAAAAAGTATTTAAATCAGCTCAGGCACCGAAAGGAAGCACCGAAAGGAAGCACCGAAATCTGCGTTGCTTTTCGGTCTGGTAGGTCCCGGTCGTTCCACCGGTCCGGTTGATCTGGGACCAGGTGTTTAACCTGTAGTTTCTCCGTCAAAGGTCTTCTCTCAAACGGGTGTTGGAGGAGTGATTATACCGAGTTAGTGTATGGTTTTCTGTGAAGAGCAGCGCTCCTGCTCACCGCTGTCATGTTGTTATAATGGCTGTTAAAAAGGTTTCAGGTCCGCCAATAAAACCCATCCACTTTTAGACCCTTTCCTCGAAAATTGCATACCCAAACTAAAAAGGGTGTATCTCTGCAACCACTAGGGCTATTTGAATAAAAAGTACACATGTGAGATTTTGTTCAGATTTGTAAATATCAGTATATATGTTACTGGTTAAGAGTAAATGTGGATGACACACAGAAAAAAGTTAAAAGGTTTCAGGTCCGCGTAGAAATAAATCACTTTCAGGATGATTATTTCTTTGAAATGATGCAGCTGTAAGGTCCAACTCTAACCCAAATCATAGCACAAATATGTGCACATTCTCTCTGCAAAGGTTGACTTTGATAAAGTGAAGCAGAACAAAGTTAGAGAGGGTTTAGTACAGAGAAAATTCAGGCAAGGACTCCAAAGTTTGTATTGGGGCCCATTTGTGCGCAAATGTGACATTTTAATTTTCTCATGTACCAAACCATATATTTCACTGGTATATTACTTATGGTGTTCAGCAGTTAAAGTTTGGGGCTTTTTTTCATAAAGCAAGCTATGATTTACAGTTTTAGATAACAATCACTCAGTCTCCCCCGTCTAGGCCCCTTAATTGTTTTTTAAAAGGAAGTGTATGACATTACAAAAGTCACCACAATTCACTTCACTATTCAATTCAGTTCCATGTGTGTGTACTGTGTACATTATAGACAGTAGTTGTGATTCCTGTCTAAGTGTTGACCAATTTGTTGCTGCATTAAAATAAAATGGTTTACACTTGATTTGTTAATTGTGAGGATTTTTTTACCACAGTGCTGGTGTACGAATTATTATTTTAATAAATAACAGTTCTGTAAATGTATATCTGTAGATTTATTTGTAACATTGTGTTTTGCAGTTGGGAAAGCTTTTTTATCCCTTCCACACAGTGAGGCACGCAGCTTATTGATTAAATTAGTTGGAAGGTACATTATACACCAGAAATCAGCAGCCTTCGAGGGAGAAATAAAGAGATGGTTTTAAGACTTGTCATTTTGGTTCCTTCTCTCAGTAGTTCAGAATTAATTGCTTTTGTAATTGTTTCAACACGTCGGCTCAGTCTGTAAGCAGATGCTTCAAGCAATATATCTACTTATATTGTTTTTTAATCTTTGTCAATAACACAACAGTCAGCTGGATACAATAAATAATGATGTATTTGGACATTTATAAGCCTAGCCGAGTTCAGGTGACAGACAGTAATAAATGACTTGACATTTCGGTTACTTGATAGAGCTGTTGTTCTATTCATCAAGCTAGGACAATGGTCTTAATATCACTGTGACATCTCCACACGGCTTTCAGATGCTGAGGTCAAAATGAGCTGTATGTATATCACTACAGTGTTAAAAAATATGTAACACTCGTGCCCCGAGCATCTTTACATGGCTGCAGGGTTGTTGATCTTGCCCATGAAGAGAATGCTCTTGGTCGAGTGCACCAGGATGAAGGCCAGGAAGGGCCTGTTGAGTTTCATTTTTCTAGGCACACTATGGGGCATGATCTCGATGGTGGTGACCCCCGCTGCCACTGTTCCCGTTTCATCCACGCTCAGCAAGGCCTTGTGGGACACCTGTTGGGGAACCGAGAGAACGCAGTCAGTGTCTAATTCCAATTAGAGCGCAGGTCTTGGAAAACTGTAGCTCGCAAAGAGTCTTCGCAGGATCTACTCTCTTCTATGTATTTGTGCGCTACAGAGTAATTGTGATTTCAATTGCCATAACAAACATGTGAGGGCATGTTTGCTGATCCTACCTTTGAGACTTTGACCTGAACCTCGCTGGTTATGCCAGAGAAATCAGCGTTGTCTGCGAAAGCGTCGGCCATACCCATTTCTGTCAGTGTGCTCTCCAGGGAGGCCTCAGCGGAGATGGAGAACTTTGGCAGGAACAGATCCACAGAACTGAGAAACACAGAACACCACCAGTGTTACAGTCACTTGATACATACAGTCGACCTACAGCTTGGTCACTTGACTTGAGCTGTGCTAAACAAGGACACCTCATCTATCATCTACCAGGTTAAAAGCCCAACAAACGCCAAGACATTCCCTGTGATCTTTGAGTGCACTTTACAACTAACTTACCTCCTGAAGAGTGAGTCATGCCAGTGCCTGATGTGGTCCTTGCAGATGTTGGCCTCCACCTCCTTCATCTTGCCTTTGTCGGGCAGGATGATCATCATGGAAGTGTTGCCCTTGTAGGGCAGCAGGATGATGGTGGTGTGGTTGTCAGCGTCCTGATAGAAGTCGTAGCGACCGCTCCTCTTCATCATGTCCACCTGAACCTTGGTGGTTTTGTCCACATTGAAGTTGGCTTTTCTTGTGTGGTTGACGTTGAAGGGTCTCACCCACTCTCCTGCAGGAGAAGATGGAGTTGGAATGTTAACTTATAGTTACACATAATGTTGCAATATGTGCTATAATTATCTTGCATTCTTTTAATATCTTTCAGAGGTGTTTGTTTTAAATATCAATGGTATACGGGGCCCTTGAGCTCCTTGAACTACACAAGGAGATGCATCTGAGCCTGAATAGGTGTATAGATGTGTGTTTGATCAAAGCGGCACACTATCTGCATGGATGGTCTGCTCTCTTTCAGAATTAATCGGTATGGTCTTGTGTCCTACCACTGAAGTAGACAGAGTTGATCAGCACCATGGCCATCTCAGGGGCCAGGTCCTTCACCATATCTGTGATCTTGTCATGGGTTTTATTAGCTATGTATCTGTTGATCTCAGCCACAGCCTCAGCAGGCTTAGCAAAGTTGACATCGAAGACCTGAGCAGAGTAGAAGTGCTTGACATCCTTCAGGAACGTCTCCAGGGGGCTGAAGCCAGAGCGCAGGGCCACGGCGTTACCGACATCCATGTTATGGCTGTCGTTCGTCAAATGGAAGAGATGCTCGTACACTTCGTTGACCTGCGCCTGTTGTAAGGCACTGTAGCCCAACGTGGAGAAAATCTGGCGGTGGGTTTCACCCTTGGCCCCGGTAGACAGCATGGACAGGGCGGTGGAGATGCCCAGTGGTGAGAAGAAGATGTTCTTTCCAGCAGCAGCTTTGGCACTCAGGCTTTTGTAGAGGGCAAACGCAAAGTCAGCATTGGGAGCAGACAGCTTGGAGCAGCTCATTTCTTCTCCGTCGTGGCTGTGGCTATCGGCACCATGGTGGTGGTGGTGGTCTTGGCCGTGGTCGTGGTTGTGGCTGTGGTCGTGGTCTTGGCCGTGGTCGTGGTCTTGGCCGTGGTCGTGGTCGTGGCCATGGCCGTGGTCGTGGTCGTGGCCGTGGACGTGGCCGTGGTCGTGGCCATGGTTGTGGTCGTGGACGTGGCCGTGGTTGTGGTCGTGGACGTGGCCCTCGTGGTGGGCGTGTGCGCAGGCCACAGCCAGCAGCAGAGCAGAGAGTGCAAAGATTCCGCGCATCTTTACAGCCTGTCCAGGGAAATTAGAAGCTGTTAGTTGGGCTCATCCACAGTAATTGATTGCGGTATTAGATTATAAAAAGCATTTTAGGAATTCCTTTTTTATTGAAATGACAAGTGAATGAATGAGTTAAACGGATATGATTTAGCATCTAAAAGCTCTACACTTCCCAAATATTACGTATTTGTGAGGTCTTCAAAAGTTGTACTTTTAAACCTGATTTGTACTAATGCATGTACATCTAAAAACATTATAAAATATATATATTTTAGATAAAGTGCCATACTTACTGTCGTTGTCCAACGACCAAGCGTGTGGGAATAGACCACTGGACCTCAGGAGGTTAAAGTTGAACTTCAATCAGGTTTATTCAACAGAGTATCACACAAGCAGATAATACGTGATCACGAGTCTGTAGGAAGGGCAGCTCGCTCTATTCCTCGACAGACTGACTCTTTAGGAGAGTTCAAAGCGTTATATAGTCTTTAAGAGCATTTGTGATTGGGCAGGACTAAGATGGGAGAGTCTCCTGGTTTAGACTGGTGGAGCACAGGGTTGGATATGCCCCTCTTGGCTCACGAATCCTCCAAGGCCACAAGTATCAGTGTGTGTGCATGTTGTCAGCCAAGCGTGAATGTGTGTGCGTAAAATGTAACAATGTCTGTGAAGCATTATTGTGTGTGCGCTAACTGTATCTTGTAAGCGAAGCATTCAGCGAAGCATTAGTGTGTGCGTGCTAACTGTGTCTTGTCTGAACTGCCTAGCAAGGCCAAGTTCCTAATCTAACAAACTGTATCTCATCAAAACCGTCAAGCGAGGTCAAAGTATTATTCTACCAAACTGTAGCTCATCTAAACTGTCAAGCGAAGTTGAATTATTAATTCTAGCAAAACTGTATCTTATCTAAAACTGTCGAGCGAAGCCTCTGCACCTGGCGTTCCCTCATTTCTAGGTCTAATGATTTGGGTAAATAACCTTGAGTTGTAGATTTCTTGGCGCTTACTTCTACAATTGTAGTTTTCTCACTCTTTGAGCTAACTTGTTGTTTTCACCTCAAATAACCTGGCCTCATGGCTTGTTGTATGAATGGACCTCAAATAACCCGGCCTCCTAGCTCGATTGGGTACAATAGATGCTTCTAACAATGTTGTACAAAATGAATGCTTTAATAAGATGGATATCCTCAACATTACCTTTGTAGTCTTCTTTGTTGCAGACGGTTTGCTAGAAACTTCCCCATTATATACAAGAGCTCTGAGAGTCAGCTGACAGTTGAGTCACAGATTAACTAAGGGCCAACCCTTGGCTCCTGTTGTGACGGTAAAATGTACCCTACCCGCTGTTTTAAGCTGAAATGATGAACATCGTAATATTTTTATATTTTTTATTTTTATTTTTTGGTTTATTTTGCAGGGACAATGCACACTAATCAACAGTAAAACTGCAAGTGAGCCAGAGTTAGCCAGAGAGGCTAATTTTCATCTGCTGTCCCATGCCAGGTTTTTTTTTTTATGGCAGCCTGAAAATACATTTTCAATAACACAATGCATCTAAGATAGACAGACAGTACAAGACAAAAAAAAGTGTATCCACATCATATATAAAACACTGGAGACACATAAAATACATTAACACTAAACAAGACAAATGCACACATACACCAAATAAGCAGAAATACCAGAACTTGTCTATGAAATCATTTATTCCCTGCTTTTGCACCTACAGGTGGGAGACTGACCACCTGGTGCAGCCAAAACAACCTGGAGCTCAACGCCCTGAAGACAGTGGAGATGGTTGTGGACTTCAGAAAGAATGCAGCCCCACCCGCCCCTCTCATCCTGTGTGACTCCCCCGTCAACGCTGGGGAGTCCTTTTGCTTCCTGGGCTCCATCATTTCCCAGGACCTCAAGTGGGAGCTGAACATCAGCTCCATCACAAAGAAGGCCCAGCAGAGGATGTTCTCCCTGAGGCAGCAGAAGAAATTCAACTTGCCAAAGAAAATGATGGTGCAATTCTACACTGCCATCGTTGAGTCCATCCTCTGCTCCTCCATCTCCGCCTGGCATGCTGCAGCCACTGCCAAGGACAAGGCCAGGCTGCAGCGCTCTGCTGAGAGGGGACTTGTTCGCTTCCAGGACTCTGAAGCGAGCTAGGAAGATTGTAGCTGACCCCTCTCACCCTGGTCACAACCTGGTTGAGTCCCTTCCTTCTGGCAGGAGGTTGAAGTCCATCAGGACCAAGACCTCACGCCACACCAACAGTTTTTTTTCTTTTTTCTTACCGGTCACTCCCCTGCACACTTCATATTTAAACACTCATGCCACTTAACATGCACTTTAACTTAAACACACATCACTTTAACATACACTTACATTAACGTTTTCTGTTTGTCTGAGCACTACTATCTTATACTTGATTTAATATCATTGCACTGTTGTTGTCGTTGATTGTTGTTTGTCTCGTCTAACGTTTCATGTCTAATGTATGCACCTTCCGCCTAGAAAAAATCCTCGTTTGTGTAAACATTCCTGGCAAATAAACGGTTTCTGATTCTGATTCTGATTTGACAGCTGCAGGAAGAAGATGATTGGTAGAAAAGGTTTTGTAGAAAATAAACTGCAACTAAGAATATACAATTCCCATTACATTTCTCCCTTTTGATCATACCCTTGATCAACATAAACAGATAAATAGAAGAAAACAAATCATAAAGTACATACAATTGTCACAGCTGGAAATGTTTCTTAAATCGAACACAACAATTCACCTAGATTCAAGTTGTCTCATCGTATTGCTATCACAAAACTACTGCTAGTGTATACTAATATAGATTACTACTCCAATGCCATGAAAACTGATTTAGTATGACGGAACCATTCCTGTTGATGGATTTTGGCAATAACACATAGACTATTTAAAACCGACAAGGGAGTATCGATGGATACTGGGACTGAAACGACGAACAACCCGAAGGGAGCGTGGTAAATTTGTATAAACCAAACGGAGTGGAGAAGGCGATAGAGGAATCTGCCAGTAGCCCTTGGTCAAATCCAGCGTCGTGAAGAAACGCGCAGTGCCCATTCGGTCCAGGAGCTCGTGACACATCATTCACCCTGCGATAGTCCACGCAGAACCGTATAGACCAGTGGTTCTTAACCTTATTGAAGGTACTGAACCCTGCAAGCTTCATCAGTGCATTCATCGAACCCTTCGTAATTGGAAAAATAAAATATGATTTCTTCAAAACATAGGTATATATTTTGTTAGTGCACAAAATGAACCATGTATCAGTTGCACACAAAATCATTGTTTTCAAAGAACAAAATCAACAAAACATGAATTTCACACAAAAACATAACTCAATGAATATTCACTGCAAATCAATGTGACGAAAAGAAGAAAAATTGTGTGTTGCGGCCCGACATTGCTTGTGTGAACCGGGCTATACTGTGTGTGTCTTGACCCCTGCCGAACACCTGAGAGTGACTCACCAAACTGCTGGGGTTCGATCGAACCCAGGTTAAGAACCACTGGTATAGACTCATCCTTCTTGACAACAAGAACAATGGGGCTACACCAGGCACTGTTGGACTCTTCTATTACCCCCATCTCCAGCATAGCAGCCAATTCCCTCAGAACCATTTTTCTCTTGTGTTCAGGTAACCTGTCGTAACTGCACCGTCACGCCCGGAGGAGTTTCAATCTGGTGCGTGTATGAGGTTTGTGCGTCCTAGCAGGAGAGAGAACACGTCAGCTAACTGCTCTTGCAACTGGGCAATGTCTGTTCTCTGGGTCCCGGAGAGATGGTCTTCACAAAGGAGCGAGGCCGGATTGGTGGATTTTGGGACCTCAGGCCCCAGCTCCTCTCTCTCAGAAACCGCGGACGAATAGATTTAATGCCCAGTAACCCGTAAAGTTCTCTCAGTGTACGTGACATGAACTAGGTGCCCTGGTCAGTCAGAATCGCTTACGGGATTCTCGCGACACTCTTTGCAGAAATGTTGCGCAACGGCAACGACTGCGCTGCGTCAGGGCGCACCAGCTAACCATCAATTCTCATCACTTGATCAAAGGCCGAGCGCAGAGTATCATCACGAGACTGCTCGAGTGGAAAATCTTCCATGGAGTGGAACTCGGGAGCTGGTGGAGTCTCCACGCGAGGCTCCGCCGGTTCCCCCTCCATGTCTGCAGTGTCGGAACAACCTCGCGTCGCCGCTGAGCACAGCGCACATATCACAGGACCATGTCTGCCGTGACCACACCTGCCCCATTAGTTTAATAAACCCCGGCCAATCGGTTCCCAAGATTACAGGGTGCGTAAGCGGGAGCTAACCGCAACCTTTATACTATGCTTTTTCCCCCCGTGTCTAATCTCGACTGACACTATGAGATACTTGTGAACGTCGCCATGCACACACCTAATCGTCACCCACAATGCCTCCACCAATGCCCCGCGCCGAACCAGGCTCTGGTGGATTATAGTCTGTTTACAGCCTGAATCCACCATTGCCTGTTGTGTACCCCTCTGGATTCTTACCGGAACGCGGTACGTCGCTCCCGGACCGGGCGAGGATGTTGGAGGTCTGGCAACCCGAATCACCTGGCCTACCTGCATCAATGGACACTCACTCCGGAAGTGTCCGGGCTGCCCACACCTCCAACACTCCTGCCCTGATGTCTGAGGACCCCTCTGTGAGTCGGGAAGGGTGCCGGTGCATCGAGGACCCAAGGAAGAGGGGCAGTCATGGATTCAGCGTTGGCCAAGAGCCTCCTCCGTCGGCCGGGTGTCGGCCAGGACGTAGCAAGCGCGCATCTGTTGTCCCTCAACCCGGAGCCAACAGCCAGGTGGTCCTCCGCCAAGGTGATGGCGGTCTCCAGTATCGTAGGGCGGTGGCAGCGGACCCATGCCGACGTTCGGGAAAGCAGTCCGCCCACAAACTGCTTCAGTACCACCTTCTCCACCACTTCCTGCACCCCTCCTGCTGCCCTGGGTTGCAACCATCTGGTGGCGGCGTCCTTCAGTCGCTGAGCAAAAGTGAATGACCGGTCCTCGGCCCCCAGTCTGGCTCAATTGGATCAATTGTATGTCATTCATTTATTTCTTTAATCAGTGATTGGTTAAACTGCGTATTAGACCCATCTTTCTTGGGCAGAATCGATCTAGCCCCACGATGCGCACAAGCCCCAGAGACGTGCACAGGAGCAGCTGAGATGTGCACTAGCAGAGAGGATAAACAGGAAAAGCATATATTTTGTGCAGATATCCTATTTTACAAATATTACAGGGCATATTCCTTAGCTCAAAAACACAAATATTGGCAATGTGTATAATGAATTTATATTATAATATTTTTTATAATTATATTAATATATATATATATGTATATATATCAATATTATAAATATTTTTTTTTTTGGTTGCTCAAGGTGGGTGGGGCCAGGCCCCGTGGCCCTCGATTGGCCGGCCGCCACTGGTCTCTACACTGTCAACTAAAGGCAAAAGAAGTGCACCCACAAAAAGAGAATACGTAGTGATTCTCATTCTGGATCGTGTCTGTTAAGGGATGAAGGGAGTCGCCAACTGTCCTGTGTGAGACAGTGGAGGGTGTAAGATGAAAGAAATGTAGATATGTCAGTTTGAATTTCTATGAAATGGAAATATATGTCCTCAATAATTGCTGAAAGCATTCAGCATAATGGAGCTTGAAAAACTCAGCGTTACTAGACTCTTTGCTACAGCTTGGCAGAAACTTCACCGTTATAGTTGATCCAAGAGTTAGCAGACAGTTCCATCAAACATTAACAAGGACGGTATTCTTCCTCTGTCCTGTGTCAAGAGGGTTCTGGCACGGCTATCTTTCCTGATGCAACACGGCATGTCCAAAGGACTGCTGGTGAATGAATCATTTGAGTGTTATAATAAAAGGTACACATGTGAGATTTTGTTCAGATGTGTAAATATCTGTCTACTGGTTTAGAGTAAATGAACATGACACACAGAACATAAGAAAAGGTTTCAGGTCCGCCTATAAAACCCACCCATTTGTAGGCCCTTTCCTCGAAATTGCATACACAAACTAAAAAGAGTGTATCTCTGCAACCACTAGGGCTATTTGAATAATTTGGGTGTTATAATAATATGTACACATGTGAGATTGTGTTCAGATGTGTAGATATCAGTCTATATGTTACTGGTTAAGAGTAAATGAAGATGACACAAAATTAAAAGATTTCTGGTCCGCCTAGAAATAAATCACTTTCAGGATGATCATTTCTTTTAAATGATGCAGCTGTAAGGTCCAACTCCAACTCCAATATGTGAACATCCTCTGCATAGGTTGACTTTGATCAAGTGAAGCAGAACAAAGTTAGAGAGGGTTTAGTACAGAGAAAACTCAGGCGAGGTCTCCAAAATTTGCATTGGGACACATTTGTGCACATTTGCGCACATCTGTGACATTTTAATTTTCTCATGTACCAAACCATATATTTCACTGGTATATTACTTATGGTGTTCAATACATCAAAATACAGCAGTTTGGGGCTTTTTTCATAAAGCAAGCTATGATTTACAGTTTTATATAACAATCACTCAGTCTCCCCCACCCCCCACAGGCCCCTTAATTGTTTTTTAAAAGGATGTGTGTGAGATTACAAAAGTCACCACAATTCAATTCACTATTCAATTCAGTTCCATTTGTGTGTACTGTGTACATTATAGACAGGAGTTGTGATTTCTGTCTAAGTTTTGACCAATTTGTTGCTGCATTAAAATAAAATGGTTTACACTTGATTTGTTAATTGTGAGGATTTTTTTAACACAGTGCTGGTGTACGACTTATTATTTTAATAAACAGTTCTGTAAATGTATATCTGTAGATTTATTTGTAACATTGTGTTTTGCAGTTGGGAAAGCTTTTTGTTGCCTTATACATAAACAAAATCCCAGTCCCTTCCACACAGTGAGGCGCGCAGCTTATTGATTAAACTAGTTGGAAGGTGCATTATACACCAGAAATCAGCAGCCTTCAAGGGAGAAATAAAGAGATGCATTTAAGACTTGTCTTTTGACTTTTGGTTCCTTCTCTCAGTAGTTCGGAATTAATTGCTTTTGTAATTGTTTCTGGGTTCCATGAACTCAAGGTTAAAATAACAAAATGCTTGTTATATAGTTATTCATGACAAGTCTTTATTTCCCTCACCTCACCATGTTGAAACAGCAATAGCACAACAACACATCAGCTCAGTCTGTAAGCAGACGCTTCAAGCAATATATCTACTTATATTGTTTTTTAATCTTTGTCAATTACACAACAGTCGGCTGGATACAATACATAATGATGTATTTGGACATTTATAAGCCTAGCCGAGTTCAGATGACAGACAGTAATAAATGACTTAACATTTCGGTTACTTGATAGAGCTGTTGTTCTATTCATCAAACTAGGACAATGCTCTTAATATCACTGTGACATCTCCACACGGCTTTCAGATGCTGAGGTCAAAATGAGCTGTATGTATATCCCTACAGTGTTAAAAAAAATATGTAACACTCGTGCCCCTAGTATCTTTACATGGCTGCAGGGTTGTTGATCTTGCCCATGAAGAGGATGCTCTTGGTCGAGTGCTCCAGGATGAAGGCTAGGAAGGGTCTGTCGAGTTTCATGGTTTCAGGCATTCTCATGGGCATGATCTCGATGGTGGTGGCCCCCGCTGCCACTGTTCCGGTTTCATCCACGCTCAGCAAGGCCTTGTGGGACACCTGTTGGGGAACCGAGAGAACGTAGTCAGTATCTAATTCCAATTAGAGCACGGGTTTTGGAAAACTGTAGCTCGCAAAGAGTCTTTGCAGGATCTACTCTCTTCTATGTATTTGTGCGCATGTTAAAGAGTCATTGTGATTTTAATTCCCATAACAAACATGTGAGGGCATGTTTGCTGATCCTACCTTTGAGACTTTGACCTTAACGTCGCCGGTTATGCCAGAGAAATCAGCGTTGTCTGCGAAAGCGTCGGCCATGCCCATTTCTGTCAGTGTGCTCTCCAGGGAGGCCTCAGCGGAGATGGAGAACTTTGGCAGGAACAGATCCACAGAACTGAGAAACACAGAACACCACCAGTGTTACAGTCACTTGATACATACAGTCGACCTACAGCTTAGTCACTTGACTTGAGCTGTGCTAAACAAGGACACCTCATCTATCATCTACCAGGTTAAAAGCCCAACAAACGCCAAGACATTCCCTGTGATCTTTGAGTGCACTTTACAACTAACTTACTTCCTGAAGAGGGAGTCATGCCAGTGCCTGATGTGGTCCTTGCAGATGTTGGCCTCCACCTCCTTCATCTTGCCTTCGTCGGGCAGGACGATCATCATGGAGGTGTTGCCCTTGTAGGGCAGCAGGATGATGGTGGTGTGGTTGTCAGCGTCCTGATAGAAGTCGTAGCGACCGGTCCTCTGCATCATGTCCACCTGAACCTTGGTGGTTTCGTCCACATTGAAGTCGGCCTTTTTTGTGTGGTTGACGTTGAAGGGTCTCACCCACTCCCCTGCAGGAGAAGATGGAGTTGGAATGTTAACTTATAGTTACGCATAATGTTGCAATATGTGCTATAATTATCTTGTATTCTTTTAATATCTTTCAGAGGTGTTTGTTTTAAATATCAATGGTATACAGGGGCCTTGAGCTCCTTGAACTACACAAGGAGATGCATCTGAATCTGAATAGGTGTATAGATGTGTGTTTGATCAAAGCGGCACACTATCTGCATGGATGGTCTGCTCTCTTTCAGAATTAATCAGTCTTGTGTCCTACCACTGAAGTAGACAGAGTTGATCAGCACCATGGCCATCTCAGGGTCCAACTCCTTCACCATATCTGTGATCTTGTCATGGGTTTTATTAGCTATGTATCTGTTGATCTCAGCCACAGCCTCAGCATGCTTGGAAAAGTCGACGTCGAAGACCTGAGCAGAGTAGAAGTGCTTGACATCCTTCAGGAACGTCTCCAGGGGACTGAAGCCAGAGCGCAGGGCCACGGCGTTACCGACATCCAGGTTATGGCCGCCGTCCGTCAAGTGGAAGAGATGCTCGTACGCTTCGTTGACCTGAGCCTGTTGTATGCCATTGTAGCCCAACGTGGAGAACATCTGGCGGTGGGTTTCACCCTTGGCCCCGGTAGACAGCATGGACAAGGCGGTGGAGATGCCCAGCGGTGAAAAGAAGATGTTCTTTCCAGCAGCAGCTTTGGCACTCAGGCTTTTGTAGAGGGCAAAAGCAAAGTCAGCATTGGGAGCAGACAGCTTGGAGCAGCTCATTTCTTCTCCGTCGTGGCTGTGGCCATCGGCACCATGGTGGTGGTGGTGGTCGTGGCCATGGTCGTGGCCGTGGTTGTGGCTGTGGTCATGGTGGTGACCCTCGTGGTGGGGGTGTGCGCAGGCCACAGCCAGCAGCAGAGCAGAGAGTGCAAAGATCCCACGCATATTTACAGCCTGTCCAAGGATATTAGAAGCTGTTAGTTGGGCTCAGCCACAGTAATTGATCGTGGTATTAGATTATTTCGAGCATTTTAGGAATTTGTTTTTTATTGAAATGACAAGTGGACAATAGTCAATGAATGAGTTAAACAGGTTTATGTATTTGTTAGGTCTTCAAAAGTTGTACTTTTAAACCTGATTTGTGCCAATGCATGTAAGTCTAATACTCTAAGATTATATTTTTTTGAGATATAGTGCCACGCTTACCTTTGTAGTCTTCTTTGTTGCAGACGGTTTGCCAGAAACCTCCCCATTATATACAAGAGCTCTGAGAGTCAGCTGACAGTTGAGTCAAAGATTAACTAGGAGCCAACCCCTAGGCTCCTGTGCTGAGAGATATCAGCCCACGCTATCGTCCCTGAAGCAACACTGTGAGTGGTCAGCACAACATGATAATAAGTTATTCTAAAAATGTGTCTTCTGAACGTTTTAGTTTCATAGTGTATTGCATTATGTACCTCCTTTATGTTAACATTAGTCATGACTTAACTGGGCTTTCTTTACAGAGGGAAGCATGACTTAAAACCTGTCAAACTGTTTTCAAGATGAAACTTTGTTGTGCTTCATGCCAAACCATTAAATAACACAATGGTTGATTTCTAAACACATGTTTACTAACTTTATAATATACAATAGTCATGCAGTATAATGGAATATTTAGACTAGGGACTGTCTCAATCATCATTTAGTTGGCCTCAATCCAAGTCGTTTAACAGTGGGAAGGCTATCTGCTGATACCGAGAACAATCCAATAAATGTTGATTAAATATGTATCTGACATACTGAAATAGGAGATTTAGCCTCTAAAGCTGACATGAGCTTCTCGATCAAAATACTAAATACTAATCAAGAAGGATGAACTTTTGGACACCTCAAATATTAACCTTTGTACATCGGCTATAGGAATAAACACTAAGCAGTGGGAAAACTAAAAACTCCCAAATCACACAGACTAAATACACTAGGGACAGGTAGGAAAACCATACAAAGCCAGGAAGTAAAACAAGGCGTTTGACTTTCAAAATATAACCGGAAACAAACAAAAATCCTAGGAACATGACAGTTACAAATTCTAGAGGGGAGGCTGCCCAAAAAGGTGACACAGCTCACCTCTGGGGATTCTACACTCTTCCTACTGGATCAGCTTGATGAGCTTTGGGTTTTCAAGGAGACAGTTGGACCCTTCTTGATTCATCGGCTGACATTTCTGCTTCTTGTGATAGATCTGTTGTCTGTTCATCAAGCTATCCTCTATTCATCATCCCCTTAATGAGCTCAATGTCATCTCCATCAGGCTGTGGTTTTTTCTTTTTGTGTTAGGAACGAATAAGCCTAGATTTTCCTGCAAAGCAATTTCCCACTAATTGCACAAGGCGATAAAGAGATGACTTGCAATGTGAAGAAAAAAATGACAAAAGAGCAAATGCTTTTGTAATGGAAGAAAAGTGCTTTATGTTTCAGGAAGGATAGTAGAGATTCAGTCACACGGATAAATTGCTGCCATTTGAATTTCTTTTCATCATTTTGTGGAGATGCGGAAATAGACTGTAAATCAACTTGTAATATTTGGGGAAATTGGAGGTAAAACAAAGCACTCTGCAACTTTGGTGTAATTGCTGGATAAGCATTTCTTTCCCCAGAATGATATGCCATGCTATTAGGAAAAAATACAAAGGATGTGATGTAAGAGAATGCAGTATTAAATCAATAGCAAAGCACAAAAAAAGAGAGAGCGGTGTTCACGCCGGTCTAGACATCAGTTGGGTCAATAATTCTCCCCATGAGCAGGACGAGCCCCGTGAGATCGTCGTAGATTATGAGCATGAATGGTCTGTTAAAGGTGATCCTCGGGGGAACAGAGAAGTCCAGCATGATGTCAGGTCTCCCCCTATCTTCATACTCGGTCTCTTCCACCTCCAGCATCACCTCATGAGGAGCCTGAAAAAAGGGACAGAAAGTGTGACTGTGAGCCATGAGGAGAAAGTTCATCATGTCCAATGCATCAATGAAGGGGAATTTCTGAATGTGTAATATGGTCTATAAGCACTTCTGCTTGGTAGTTTTATGGTAATCAATTTTGGCAAAGAAAAATAGGATATTGTGTTACTCTTTTAACCTTGGCGAGTTTCAAAGTCTTCTGCGATATTCCAGAGAAGTCGGCTAAGTGTGAGAAAACCGATGATACTCCAGACTTCCTCAGGAGGCTTTCTAAACTGTAGGATTTCCTTAGTTGGAACTTAGGGAAACGGATTTCTGCCCGCCTGTGAAAACAGCAATCAATGTTTAAATGGATTTGCTCGAAGTTGTCTTGTTACAACTTGTGGGACCCATACTGCAAGCTCTGGCTCACTGATGTGTAGAGAGCAGTAATTATTGCTGACTTAGAATCCACTCAGCATCATTCATCATGCTAGCGAACAACAGAGAGACAGAGGCTGCAGGGGACCAGTGCCATGACATGGATCAATATGCTGTACACTCAAGGATAAGCAAGCACCCTTTATGGAGGGCATTCACTGTACATGGACACACTCAGACTGTAGACCACCACACACTTCACCACTAAACCCTGAGCTACACAACTCACAAGTTAAAATCGCCTGAAATAAATACTACTTTGCGTTGTTAATCGGTTAGATTACACATATTTTGTAACTTACCCTTGCAGGGTCTAGCCACACTTCATTTGCCTTCACATAATGCAAAAGAGAGAGTTCAGTTTACAGTGTTCACAGTAGTTAAAAATTAAAAATTGTTTAGTAATGTTTCTTCGCAGGAGCAGTGTGATGATTGCTCTGGGTGATTTAGCACGAATGTGTACAGGATTTCCAGAAAAGTATAAAAAGGGAACTGTCTGCTCCTGTTATGTAAATGTTAGGAGTCGGTTCATGGAGATGAGCAGCTCGGTGTCATTAAACCATTGCAGAAGAAGAGGGTACAAATGAGATGATGTCAATAAAGGAGCGCCTGTCAAACCTTGAAAAGATGGAAGTGATGTGGGAAACATGAGGTGTGTTGCATTTGTGTTTGTTTCATGTATACATTTGAGGAAGGTTATTGCAATTTCCTCGTCGCTGCTGCCTATAGAAGGATGTGATGCTGTTGAGATCCATTCGCCTCAATTAGACCTGCGAGCAGAAATCTCAAAGACAAATATCGTAGAGTCAGGAGACATTGACAACTAAATCCCACCGGGGGATACAAAATTATATTTTGGGTTAACCAGCTACCCTCAGATTTTGCCTCCCTCGCTTTACAAGCTTGTTTTCTGAATTCTCCATCGTAATGCTGCGTTCACACCAAAAGCGTTGCGAATTTGACTCGAGAGTACCGTAAAAGTTGGGTTATAAGCCGCTTCTACCTCCGGTGGGTGTCCCCGCTGTAGCATGCTCGCAGCAGCGCAAGCTAGCAGCAGCGCAAGCTAGCAGCAGTGCTGCTTCTGCTAGCGCCCCGCTGCTGCTGCTACTGCCCGCGTCCCCTATGCCTGAGTCGGGTGTCAAGCCGGGCCTGGTCCCGCTACCTCCAGTGGTTGTCAGGGAGCTAGCAGAGAGCTAGCTGTCTACAGCGGGGAGCTAACGGGGACACTGACCGAAGGTAGTAGCGGCTTGTAACCCGACTTTTACGGTAGATTACAAGTCAATGCACAGATGCGAATGGTTGCGGAAAAGCGAATTTTCTGCCGGGCTGCACGAATGGCGTGCTTGACGCGGCGCGAATTTGCGCAAGTTGACATTTTTCAACTCGGGAGAAAGATTTGCATCAGCGTTGAGAAGCTCCGCCCGTCATCACCGCCGTCCTGTCGGATATTCGCAACGCTTTTGGTGTGAACGCAGCATAAGAGCTTGTGCGAATAAGGATGCAAAATGGCCTATCCTCAAATTTGCTGACACTTACCTAAGGAAGGCCCATGCAAGCACTCAGGAAAACATGGGGGCGCAAGGACAGCTTTACATGGTTTGCAACAATTTGGCAACACCCCCCCACCACCACCACCACCACCTACCCCGGCTTCAGGTTGCTGCGCCAGAAGCTCATGCGGGCGTCAGAGAGGCAGTCCTCCAGCGGCTGCAGCTCTGCTTTAGGGAGCAGGAGCAGCGAGGCCAGGCGCTCCGAGTGGGCCAGCCGCACCACCGTGGCGGAGCAGTTAGTGTCGTACAGCATCATCGCCTCCAAGGAATCGTCCCCCAGCATCATGGCAACATCCACACTGGCTGTGGCGTTCAGCTGGAAGCTCCTCGGCACCGTGTGGCGCCGCTCAAACGGTTGACGACCTGATTAGGAAAACAAATTGGCAAAGGTAGAAGTTGCATATCTATAATAATAACAAAAGCCGCCGCTGTGTAAATTCACCACCATCAACTGTCACAGGAGAGCATCTGCTCTATAGAGACAACAATGACTGATGCTGTGCAGTGGGCGGTATGAATGCCTCCCGACCTTGTGTTGAGAATATGCATGTACAAAAGCTGAAACTTGCATCACCCACGCAATGAGGAGCTACCTTTGAAATGCACATAATTGGTAAGTTCAAGTTTGTCAGAGGCTTCCAAGTCTTTCATCAACGTGTCAAAGCTGCGGTTGAAGGCGGAGGTGGGCTGAGGCCTGAGCATGAAACTGTTATAGTCTAGTGAGGGCTTTCCATCAACGTGTAGGCTGCTCCACACTCTGAGCTGACCACCAGGATGAACCCCACCCTCAGTATCATTCCTGCCCTCCGGCCCATCATATGCATCAGATGTGTTTCCAGCATCTTCCTCTCCAGTCTCCTCCCCTGGAGTTGTCCCAATCCCAGCTCCCGTTCCAGCTGCAGACTCTGCCCTTTGCACCCCTCCTCCCTCGTGCAGAGCGAGGCTGCGTTGCAGATCTGCAAGAGCAGATAGGGTGGCGTCCACGCTCTGCTGTGTAGCGTCGGCCGCCAGCCCCAGGGCCTGCAGGGCCTGGCTCCGACTCTCGGCGCCAGACACTCGGGACAGCAGCACCAGAGCGGACGCCAGGCCCAAGGGCGAGAACAAGATGTTGTGCTGTTGCTGCTCAGCCGCGGTGCTGGTTGCCAGGTCACGGTACGGCTCAAAGGCCAAGGCTGTGTTTAGGGCCGACGTGTTGAGCTGCTGGTTGACCTCTTGTTCTCTTCGCAGAGGCCTGCTGAGGAGTTTCTCAGGGTTTGGCAGAACAGACCCGTCTGCTGTGAGGCCTGTGAGCCACGCCAGCGCCGTGAGATATGTAAATCCATACATAACAAACACCATAGCTTCTTCTCTCGCCATCCTGGCCTGGCCTGACTCTAGGGCGCTGCAGGTTGATCTCTCAAAAGACCGGCCAAGCTTAAGCTTGGAAAAAAGTGTTGTTCTCGTGTGTTTTTTTTTGTTTCGGTGATGTTGAAAGTATATTGATCTCCCGGGGGCCGAGCTTTTGACCCTTGGGTTGAGCTCCAAGCAAACAAAGGTGTTTTTTTTTTGTTTCTTAGAATTCCAGCAGCAATGAATGTGTATGTGTGTGTGTGTGTGTGTGTGTGTGTGTGTGTGTGTGTGTGTGTGTGTGTGTGTGTGTGTTTGCTGGACAGTGAGGACAAGGCCTACTCATCCCGCCCTTTAATACACATTCTAGTCAACATGGATTTTGAACACTTATGCAACGGGTGCATACTTAAATGTTGCCCTCGTTTCACCGTGTGCACGCTGGTATTCCAACAAAGACATCGAGCGTGTGTCTCGCACGTCTACCGCACCTCAAAATACAACATTTACATGATTGCTTTGATCTCGTAGAAAGGACAAGAAGATATATACGAAGAATAAGAGGAAGATTTATTATTTATATGTCATAGTCACAAAAATGTCATGAAAAGAAATCCTGCTTTGTTGAGAAGCTTTAACTATCACACAGTATCTGTAGAGATGAGGACGATGATACCGGATCCTATGTTGCAAGTGACAGTGAGAGTCTGCGAAATGTCAAAGTGCTCATTAAATATTATCAGCTTGGTTTCACAGTGTCAATGCAGCATCTCATTACACAGCAGGTCTGGCGGTTGTCGCTGCTGTGATGCTGCGATGCCACCATGTGGTTGATAAAGACGATGAAAGTCAGTGGAATTGAAATGAGGATCTGAAAAATATATCAAATAAACGGAGCATTTTGGACATGCACAAACAGACAGAGCAGCTGACAAAATGTGTAATAATGGGGATAACAGCACTGTGAGCTTCATCTGGAACTATAACCCAAATGACTAATCATTTCTGCAGGCAGCCAAAAGCAAACAGTCAATAAGTGTTGCCTTGAGGGGAATCGTGTGACCCAGATAAAAAGTCAATCCCGCCCTAAGTGTCCTTGTTCGGCTCGTTAGTGTAAAGGGGCTAATAAGCATATTAATAAGAAGGGGGCCCTGCAGAGGGACTCAGGATGAAGCAGCAGTAGAGCAGGATCCACAGGAACAAGAGCAGCTCCAGCTCAAATGGGGTTATGTCACAAGGAGCAGCTGAGGGCTGAGCGATGAATCCTCCCTCTCTGTTGAGCAGCAGATAAAACACAGTTAGATTTAGACTACTGTGAGGCACTTTCAGAAAAATTAATAAAGACATTGAATAAACTCAAATGTAATTATTCGTGTTGAAGGAATTGACCATTGCTTGACCAGTAATTTATGTTATAATTAACTTTCATGAAGTGAAAACACACTGTGAAAGGGTTAAAGTTGTAAGACAAAGACACAGACAACTCTCAACCTGTCAATCACCTTGTAGCCCCGCCCTAAAGCATCCCCTGCTTTATGGTCTGTTTGACTCTAAATGGACCATAATTTACTAAATGAACATCTTCTATACAAGACTTCTATACAACCAGAGGACTTCTATACAACCAGAGGAGTCGCACCCTGGTAGACATTAAAGAGTATGCACGTTTATGGCACTAAAGCATTGGTTTAAATTTACTTTTTGGTGATTGCCGTCTCTTAACATTCACCCAATGCTAGTGTTCCAGAGCTTAGGCCAGCTGTGCTGTCCTTTATTTGGTTTGGGGAAGTTTACACTCCACCATCACTTTATGAGATGGGGCCAAAGTCATCCGTTAGTCTAGATATAAAGATGTTTATTCCCATAACACTAAACTCCACTCAAATCCACAAATGTATTTTCTCCCGGAGCATGGTCGCAATTTCAAAACACGCGAGTAAAGTTTAAATAATAAAGTAAATAACAAACACAAAAACACGCTACAAAGCTACTTTGTTAGTTTTAGTAAAGAAACATGATGGTTTGGCTTAAAATTACTCTGTAATGACTACGGTCTGCCACGGTTATCATTACCGTGTGCCATGCTGCCACGCCTAAACCAAGTTACCATGATTAGGTGCTCAGCAATGGTCAATTGAGCTTGTAACACTGCCACGACCTACCTGAACGGCTGAGGAGTAGCAGGCCAGGCAGGAGTCCAACCGCTTTCAACCCCATGGACATTAACACCTCCATTAGTGCCATTTCTGGGGCCAGTTTTACCGGCTATTGTTGCTGTTTTGCCAATGAGTTCTCGTCTCTTAATCTTAAGGTTCCTGTCTTCAGAATTCACGACTTCATCGCTGCATTCGTCCTTGTCATCTTCACTAGTTAATTCCATGTCCATGCCATTTTCTTTTCCGTCATTTTCTTCTTTTGTGTTTATTCTAGTTGCACCGGCTCCCCTGACTTCACATGCAGTCTCATCAGTTATCATTATTTCCTTTACTCCTGCCTTGAAACGTTCTAAATTCACAGCACTTTGCTGAGTTTCCCTCTCTTCATCCTTTTCCTCTACCTCCTGTTCTTTCCCTGACTTTCTCTTCTGCCCTTCCTCGGATTTCGGCACATTTTTCTCCTCGTTTTTGTTGTTTTCAACCACTTGGCCACATGTTTCAGTCTCTTTCTCAACTTCTATCTTCCAACCATCCACATCAAAAAGCTTTGAGCTCTTTGTTTCACCCATCAGAGCCTCTCTTTCATCACATCCATGCTTCACCAATCTAGCATATTCTGTAATTTCCTTTATCATCTCTTTCTCACAGTGATCCCCCTCATCATCGCTCTGTCCAGGAACAACCCTCTCGTCTCCACCTTCCTCTCTGCTTCTGCTGTCTTCCTCTGGCTCCAACACAGCTGCACTGAGTGCCATCTCTCTGGAGGTGCTTTCACTTTTGTCCCATTCAATGGTCCAATGAACCCCTGACTGAGCCCTGACCTTTGGTTCAACATGTTGTGCTGGAGAGTCTTCTTGATCTTCACTCCCGTTGAATGTCTTCTTACGTACTTCCAGATGTTTTGACTCGTCAGTCTGCTCTGCGCTCAAGAACATGTCTTCCTCTGTTTCCTCTTCAACCCTTGCCACTTGTCTTTTCAGCTGATTATACGGTTTAAAAACCTCTTTATTCAGATCCAGGATGTAGCTGTAGGCATCCTCCTCATCAGAGTCCAGAGCTGACACGCTGTAGATGCCTTCCTCTGAGCTCAAAGAAAGGTGACTGCTGTCGCCCCGATCCGCAGACGCGTTCTCCATCCATGATCGGATCTCCTGGCTGACTCCGCCAGCGTCCAGCGGACTGGGTGGCTGTAAAATGCTTCGACTCCTGCTTTTCTTCTTGTAGAACGGAGACATGGCCTCACTAGTGTGAGGCGAGGTGTTTCGGGAGCTCCCTGAGGATCTGCGGGCCCAACGCTTCCACAGTAGCTGCTCGCTGCTCTTCTCTAAGCCTTGGACTAATTCCTGGGCTTTCAGGTCACCGCCGTGGGTCTCTCCAGAACTGACTGACTCAAGTGATCCAAAATCTGTTGTATGATCCTGTAATATAGAGGTCAGTAGTGAGCATTTCATTATACCACTGGAATGACACCCAGAAAGCTCATAGTGTTCATGAATACACTGCCTGCCTGCCTGCTGCCATGGCCCTGCTGATGCCCCTCCTCTCTACCTCCTTCTGCTTAATGGATCGTGGTTATCTGGATCATGGACCATGCCTACTACTCATTATATGAATAATTTCTGTCATATTCATTGAATGTGCTGTAACTCTATTACGTTATTCATTCTGGCCACATGATAATCTATTGCTTCTGTCCATCCGGGGAGAGGGATCCTCCTCTGTTGCTCCGCCTCAGGTTTCTTCCCCTTTTTCTCCCTGTGAAAGGGTTTTACTATCTTTATTGGGGGAGTTTTGCCTGATCTGATGTGAGGTCCCGGGACAGGGATGTCATGTGTACAGATTGTAAAGCCCTCTGAGGCAAACTTGTATTTGTGATATTGGGCTATATAAAATAAACTGAATTGAATTGAATACATTTGTTTTGGGTGATGAAGGGATAGTATGACATCTGAGGAAATAAGCATATTCCTTTTTTTCCCTTAGAGAAGATTGATGCCTTGCTCTACCTGTGCCTGAGTCTTATTTGTATATTTGTTCACCCTATTTTATTGCAAATTTTCACATTTTTAAATGATGTCATACTATTGCACTGTGTTTTACTGTTACACACACAATCACCTAGCATAATGATAACACACTTGGCAATAAAGATGAAGTATCAAAGGTATTTACAGTCATCGGTAAAAAAATCTTCCATCCTCACAGCACTGCAAAGAAATAGTCCTGCACATAACCTTATAAAAACACAAGTAGCTGTTTTCACACTTCGGCTCCTTTATTAATCGAGGTCTAACATGTTGATTAGAGGTGCTTGCAGGCAGCCGGGCCAGCTGTTTTACCCTGTTATAAATCTTTAAGCTAAGCTAGGCTAAGCTTGCCGTTGACTGACGGTAGCTTCATATTCGACAGACTGACGTGAGAGTGGTATCAAAAAGCAACAAAGTCAAACTACTCAAAGCCGTACTAACCTCATCTGTGCCTGAACAATGGCCCAGAAACATAGACACATAGGTGATGATGGACTGCTCATCTGGTGAAGGGCCTGACACATCTGCAGAAAAGAAGAATGGATAGTTTTCTCCCATTAGCAGGGGAGAGTGAAGGAGAACATCCTGCTGTTTGAGCCTTTGAATGACCCTTAAGATATAATAAAAGTCACACAGATATGACCTTTGCTGCTCATTTCTAGCGAGGTTGACTGCTAAATTGGTCTGTAATGGGATAATGCGTCAGATTTACTCCTGCAACCCATTAATAGGTTGTATGACTATCCCATGGTGGGCTTCTCACACCTACTTAGCGTATGACTGTGTATGTGAAGAGGCAGAAAGACGTCTTTGTGGATGAAATTGGATCAATGTGAGCTGCTTTCTATTCAGTGAGCCTTTACCTTCAGGCTCCAGAAGAGGGGGTATATCCAAACTGTGATGAGCTATGGTGAAGGCCAGCTGAATGTTTTCTCGTGGTTGTCTGGTCAGGCTCTCCCTCAGGTCGACCAAGTCTGGGTTTATGGACTTAATCATGGCTAAGAATGCAAGTCCACTCCTCCAGCTCCTCCCAAAGTCACGCACCTCCACCCCAAACCTGCCAATTTAAAATTGTAAAAACCAGACTTCAACACAGCCAGCTCGCACAATGTGTTTCCCTCATTGTGGTTGTGGAGGTATATGCTCGGATTTGGAAGGTTTCGGTTGACAAAAAGGACTTTGTAAGCGGTTGGCTCCTTTTCAGACTCACTTTGATGTGCATCGTTGGACCCATTGCAGCAGAGTCTTGATTGCTTTCCCATGGTACTTTGGCTCTCTGGCAGCCTTTCTGCCTTTGCTTGGCAGTGTGTTGCAGGAGTAGCTGCCAATGTCATTTGGCTGGGGTGAGAGGTCGCTGGAGAAGGGGTCTCTGCTCGTGGATAAGGAAGAGAGACTCGAAGACAAATGCCTCTGGAGGCCTCGCGACACTTCCTTTACCTGTATGAGACGACTGTAGAGGTCAGTTACAAAGACAAGAAGGGAAATAATACATTAAGACATTATAGATAGATGACCTACCTGGAAATACAGGATCATATTCCAGACGAGGTTAAGAACAGCAGAGGGGATCCCGTCAGCGATACCTGAGGCATCGATGCCCGTTAGCTTCACCTGAGAGACAACAAGGAGTAGATATCTAATCTAATTCTTTCTGATCTGAATGTAAGTGCAATGGACAATCCAAGTCAAGTCACTGTATTGAACAGGCAAACACTCACATGTCTATCATCTAGGAAAGCCAGGGCCTTGGAAATGTTGTTCAGTCTGAAAATGCGGTGAGAAGACGACCTAAACCTGTAAAGCTAATAAAAGACATCACACAAGGAAAATGTATTTTTGAATTTGTTTTAAGGATCCTATAGGCTTACAGATGTGGTAAATGGTAAACGGACTGTACTTGTATATCACTTTTCTAGTCTTCCGACCACTCAAAGCTCATTTTAGGGTCTAGTGTCTTGCCCAAGGACACATTGACATGGACTAGTGGAGTCGGGGATCAAATCCCCAATACTCTGATTGAAGGAAAACCTGCTCTTCCACTGAGCCACAGTCATCCGAATGGTACAATTGCTAGTGAACTGAACTGAAATGGACCAGTCAAATTAAATAACTCAATAGTGTTGTATTATATTCTTCTTATTGGGGACATCAAATACTTCCACCGTATAGCATCGACTCTTACTAGCTTGCACCCGGACAGCTCCTCCAGCAGAGCCATCAGTATTCGTCCATCCTGAATGTCTGTGAACAGGTCGCGCACCTCGACTGGAGGATCACGCTGGAAATTAAAAGTAAAAAATAAAAATGGCGTTCTGCCGACTGCGTTCATGAGCTGAAGTGCAGTGATACGGTAACTCTGTATTGATTTGTGACTTACTCTCTGCAGAAACGCATTCATCCACCTGGTGAAGGTTCTCCTCTGCACTGCTCTCCTCTCATCTGGGAAGAGGAAACAGGAGCATGGCACTGAGTACACTGCAGTTTTATGACAGATACATGTGTGGATAATGGTACATACAGTATGTGTTAACCCTAAAAGACTGCAGACCATGAACACGTGTAATAAATCTTTTTCGTATTGCACATTTTGCTTGCAACTGTTAGGATGCCCGAGCGGCCGTGGAGGCAAATGAGCCGATCAGGAGTCAAAGCCGTTAGGTTGCAACTTCATTTTATTTTTTTTTCCATTCCATTGTCATACCACGGTTCCGCCAGTCTCTACTGGTCTCTACTGGTCTCTACTGGTCTCCACCAACGCGTTCCCATCACAAACAAATGAAGCTCCTTATATATCCCTGGTAACTCTAATTAGATCAGACCTACCATCTAGAGGTCATCCTATAAATGAAGTAAATTATAAATCCATAGTTTTATTTAACTAAACACATATCAAAGAAGCAAATAATCAACATTTGAAAAACAACATGTATGATTGGGCAATCAGATGCATTGATGCCAAAGTTCCCTCCCTGGAAAGGGACTATGAGGAAATGAATTCAAGGCAGGAAAAGACAATGACATGTTCTCTTTTTACAAGTACACGCAGTGGTTTAACACACTGCTATCACACAGTGGGTCATACCTGTAGTTCTAGTCACAGTACCTTGAGGCTGCTGCACACGTTGCTCACGGATCCCTCCCACTGAGTTCTTGTGGGAATCCCCGTTGGCCTTGTCCTGCATTCTCATTCAACCTTCCTTGTCTACTTATGATCCATCGGTGAGATAAAGACGGGAGGACAATTCGAAATGTCAGGCACTCTGAGCAATTAGAGGTGCTCTGAGGTTTCCTTACAGAAGAAGGATGAAAAGAAGGTGAAGTGTGGCGGTGTGTCTTGCCTGAACACGCTATCGACTCCCCCTGAGGCAACTCAACCTGAATCCTACAGGAGGGCTGCGTTTCAGAACTATGTGGAGGCATTCAGTCACATGACTTCCTTCACGGTTCAAAATGAAGGAATCAGCTGGGATCGAGCACTGGGAGGTGACAGGTGGTGCAGAGGCCTGCAATACATGTTTCTGGTTCACTGACATAAGTTCGGCTCGGACAGGAATGAAAAGTCTGGCCTTCGCAAGCAGATGTAGCCATGGTTTTTACTTTACAGTATTCACACATAACGTGTGTTATTAAGAGAAATGGTTTAAGAAACATGGAACTGAAATGTTCTTCTAGACTTGCAGCCCATCAAGGCCTCGCCACCAACAGCTGGTGTCACTAGCTTATAGCAAACTACAGAGACAAGCTTTTCAGATATTGTATTACTTTATTAGATAGTAACAGAAGAAACATCACAGGAAATACGATTGCACTTTATATATGCTTTATATATTGTTATGCACAATTCACCTAGCCAACTTCTGTGTGTAACGTACTTGGCAATAAACAGTTTCTGATTCTGAAATGAGGGGAGGGAAAGCTGGGATGTAACATGAAACAAAGGTCGCCAGACGTAAACTGGGTCGACACCTTTAATGGTAAGATTCTAACTATTAGAGATAGGATTGGTTACCTCCTGCTCTCAAACACTACTGATCTATCCTCAAATAGAGCCTTAGAAACAGCTGTAAACCCTGATACATATTGAGATGACATTTCTCCCATCGACGTTGATCTCTCCAATTGATCCAGAATGCTGCAGCTTGTGTACTAACGAGGACTAGGAAGAGAGATCACATTACTCCTGTATTAGCTGCTCTCCACTGTTTCCTGTGAGATTAAGAATCCTTCTCCTCACCTACAAAGCCTTAACTGGTGATGCACCATCATATCTCTACGGAGCTTATAGTACCATATTACCCCACTAGAGAGCTCATAGTACCATATTACCCCACTAGAGAGCTTATAGTACCATATAACCCTACTAGAGCGCTTATAGTACCATATTACCCCACTAGAGAGCTCATAGTACCATATTACCCCACTAGAGAGCTTATAGTACCATATAACCCTACTAGAGCGCTTATAGTACCATATTACCCCACTAGAGAGCGCATAGTACCATATTACCCCACTAGACCGCTTATAGTACCATATAACCTTACTAGAGAGCTCATAGTACCATATCACCCCACTAGAGAGCTTATAGTACCATATAACCCTACTAGAGCGCTTATAGTACCATATTACCCCACTAGAGCGCTTATAGTACCATATTACCCCACTAGAGAGCTTATAGTACCATATTACCCCACTAGAGAGCTCATAGTACCATATTACCCCACTAGAGAGCTCATAGTACCATATTACCCCACTAGACCGCTTATAGTACCATATTACCCCACTAGAGAGCTCATAGTACCATATTACCCCACTAGAGAGCTCATAGTACCATATTACCCCACTAGAGCGCTTATAGTACCATATTACCCCACTAGAGCGCTTATAGTACCATATTACCCCACTAGAGCGCTTATAGTACCATATTACCCCACTAGACCGCTTATAGTACCATATTACCCCACTAGAGAGCTCATAGTACCATATTACCCCACTAGAGAGCTCATAGTACCATATTACCCCACTAGAGCGCTTATAGTACCATATAACCCTACTAGACCGCTTATAGTACCATATTACCCCACTAGAGCGCTTATAGTACCATATTACCCCACTAGACCGCTTATAGTACCATATTACCCCACTAGAGAGCTCATAGTACCATATTACCCCACTAGAGCGCTTATAGTACCATATTACCCCACTAGAGCGCTTATAGTACCATATTACCCCACTAGAGCGCTTATAGTACCATATTACCCCACTAGAGCGCTTATAGTACCATATTGCCCCACTAGAGAGCTTATAGTACCATATTACCCCACTAGAGCGCTTATAGTACCATATTACCCCACTAGAGCGCTTATAGTACCATATTGCCCCACTAGAGAGCGTATAGTACCATATTACCTTTTCATCATGCCTACTACTCTCATATTAATAATTTCTGTCATATTCATTGAATGTGTTGTAACTCTGTTATATTGTTCTTTCTAACCACATGACATATATTGCTTCTGTACATCTTGATAGAGGGATCCTCCTCTGTTGCTCTCCCGAAGGTTTCTTCTCATTTTCTCCCTGTGAAAGCTTGTTTTGGGGGAGTTTGTGAGGTCCCGGGAGAGATTGTAAAGCCCTATGATGAAAATGTGTAATTTGGGGCTATACAAAATGAACTGAATTGAATTAAGCAGGCAGTCAGACCCAGTTGGAGTTGCAGATAAACTGCTGAACCTGAAAAGTTGAGGAGCAGTAATAGCTCATTTGGTAGAACTGGTGTCCTGTGTACTAAGGTTGAGTCCTTGCCACAGTGGGCCGTGGCCCTCTGCTGCACGAGGTCCCGTTTCTCTCCTCTGTATCAAATAAAGGGAAAAAATGATGCAGAAAGTAATGTATAAACATCATATAAAAGGTGTTTAACAGATCAGAATATTTTCATATGAATCGATCAAAGCAGTTAAATGCCTCTACTGTGACAGGTGACGGCGCGCGACAGGAAGAGCTCCCCCTGTTTCAAACCACGTCAGGCTGCCAGGCTTCACTCTACCTGCCTTAAGAAAGGTGACGGCTAGACACGAGACCACCACCGCCGTGGAAAGCAGGAGTCTGTCCAAGGAACATCGCACGTGAATCTCCTGAGCCTGCAGAAGTCACGCCTTTTCATTCTTTGAGTTGCTTTCTGCCACCTTGTTGTGCCCACAAGCAATAGTGAATGCAAGGAGCCGCTTCTCAAGGCTGCAACGATCATGAATATATGGTTGGTGGTGATGGTGGTGATGATGATGATGCACACATGCACTCACTTCAGGGTTCATACACATTCTGACCAAATTTCCATTACCAAACATTTAGTGAAATCTGGGTGTAAACATGGAAAAGTGAGTAATTGTAGTATTTAAACTAACAATGAGAATACAAAGCATACAGTAACCCTTAAATGACACAAATGAATGAGACAATAGTTTGATTAAAAGAATAAGCATTTATATAGATGCCTGTATGTATGCCTGCTTATATTTTGAGCGTCTTTATTTTAAAAGCATATTCATTATTTCAAACTCACCGTAAATGAACGTCATGAATAACACATTTACATGACTTTTACTAAACTTTGGGGATTTTATTTTCCCCCCCCCCCCCCCCCAAGGACTTTTCCAGGCCTGGAAATAACCATTTTAAATGTCCATGATCGTATGAACCCTGTCACTTGCATACCAAATACTACCTTGGTTGTTACTCAACTCTTACCATGTCCAAAAAGAGAATGTCACAATCAAAATGAGAATAAACCACAAAACATGTCAATGTATATTCATATTTTTATTTTAAAAAAATCCTGTGTAAATGTATTAGAGTCTCTACAACTCAACAATCCAATCATGTCACCTTTCTGAAAACTTGATCACAACTTTTGTCAAAATCAAGAAGCCCCAGAAGATGAAAGGTGTGTCTCAACGTGTCTCTTTTCCAACTGAAATCATAGACTCTGCCTCTTCACCTGGTCCGCCCTTCAGGTGAGCGGTAGTAAAACGGGGAGCACATCCACGGCCGATCATCACAATGTACAAACAGCATTATAACGCCAGTGACGTCACTCATTTCTTCCCCATGATGAAGCTCGGGGTCTCGGCGTCGTCTTCGGCTTCTCGTTCCTCCTTTTCGTCGTCGCTGCTTTCCGAGCTGTCGCGTTCTTTCTTGTTTTCGGACTCTAGCTTCGCCTTCTTCGCCATCTCCTTTTTCTGCTTGATCTTCTCCCGCTTCTTCCTGCGCTTCGCCGTCCTGTCGTCGGCCGCCAGTTTGTTCTGCTCCACCTTGTCCAGGTAGTCCTGGTCCTCGTCCTGCTTATCTGCAAACTTGTCCAGGAAGTCCTGCCTCTGGTACTCTCTGCGCCGCAGGTGCCGGTAGACGTGGAATTCCCCGCTGCCCGCACCGGCGCTGGAGCCCATCACGTCCCGCACGAACTCCGGCGGAGCCCGCGGGTTCCACTCTTTGGGCCGGTCCGGAATCGGAGCTGGTTTATCCGGGTTCCGCATCAACCGCTCCAACTTCAGACGCTGTTCCTCCGCCGGAGTTTTGGCGATTATCAGAGGCTGAGCCTCTTTACCGCCAGATATTCCAGGCTTGTTATTCTTTTGCGTGTGCGCCGCCATCTTTGAAAAACACTGTCGTCTTCTTCTTCCTCGGTGGCCAAGTCGACCCGGAAGTTATTGAGCGCTTCCGTTACCGAGAAATAATGATATATATATATATATTCCGTCTATTTTTAAATATTGTATTTTTCAAAAATAATATACTAAACGGAAGTTATGTGATAGTGACTGTTGTGGTTTTAATTTATTTTTTATTAAATCGTAACATTGAATCATTCCGTGTTTCTCCAATGATTATGACGCGCGCGTTGCTGAACCAATGGGAAACCAATTAGAATTTGTTTGGGAGCAGCTGTCCAATCAGCGTTCACGTCCCGCCCCCTTTCACGCTCACGTCATCGACACTCCCTCGCGTCAGTCAGGCTGTCTGGTTACATACCGTCCGGCCTGTTCAGAAGCAGCTTAGACACTTTTCAACGACGTTGTCGCGCAACTTATACAAGATATCGATCACCAAAGACCATGAACACTTTACTTAGAGCCACTGCGAAGTGTCTGCGGACCGGCGCGGTGGTCTGTCGGGCCGACGGACGCGTGCGGTCGGCGTCGGCCCGGTTTCTGTGCGCGGCGGCGGACTTCCAGAAAGACCTTGGAGAGATGGTGAAGAAGGACAAAGTGGTGGTGTTCATGAAGGGGACGCCGGCGCAGCCCATGTGCGGCTTCAGCAACGCCGTGGTCCAGATCCTCCGGATGCACGGGGTGGACGACTACGCCGCGTACAACGTGCTGGAGGACTCTGAGCTACGGGAAGGTCAGTACCAGCCGGGAGAAGCTGCTCCTGACACGGCAACAACAAGCCGTGCCTCTCACTCTAACGTGACACCTTCAGCGACGCTTCTTCTGCGTGATTGACAGCTGACGTGTCACGAGACGGTTTGCTTGTAGTGGATCGATCAATCTTTTTTTATTTACACATTTAAATGACTCAGAAAATGTCATTATAAAAGTCTTAACTGAGTGTATTCTTATTGTTTCTGGGAATAGCTGTTAAACAGCTGAGGCACTGAATGCGCAGGTAGAAAATCCATGGCCCGCCACTGTATTTTATATATTGTTGTTGTATTTGTGTTTGTTGCTATATGGACCCATGAGTCTGAAATAAAAGGTATATATATATATATATATATATATATATATATATATATATATATATATAATGTGTGTGTTCCAGCTGTTCTTGTTGTTTAACGACACATTTCATTTTATTGGAACATTCACAAACTAAACACGCATATCAGCCTTTTGTCAGCGGCCCTCTCTCTAGGTTTGGAGGTGTTGAGCTTTTATCAGTTCTCTGCAGCAGGACCCAAAGGGTGTGGTCCTCATTTAGGCAGCATTATGCCATCAGTTTGTCCTGTGTGAAGTTATGACAGCACTTACGTGAAGGAACAAGGAACTGTTCCTCTAGTTCCATCAGCACGCCCCTTTTTTAAAAGGGATTGTTTCAATGGGAACATGTCCTATGACGCAACAGTTGCACGATGATGCTCGACCTCAATGACCTCTACACAGACGTATTACTTAAAGTTGACACTGAGAACAAGAAGAGCAGGGTTCTTACGGTCATGGAAAACCTGGAAAAGTCATGGAATTTTAAAATGGTTATTTCCAGGCCTTGAAAAGTCCTTGAAAAAGATTTAAAAAATCCCAAAAGTCATTCTAAATGTCTTATATTCATGTCGTTCATTTACGCTGAGTTTGAAATAATTAATATGCTTTTAAAAGAAAGACGCTCAAAATATAAGCAGGCATCTACATAAATGTTTATTCTTTAAATCAAACTATTGTCTCATTCATTTGTGTCATTTAAGGTTTACTGTATGCTTTTTTTACTGTTTACACCCAGATTTCACTAAATGTTTGCTCATGGAAATTTGGTGTAAAGTCATGGAAATCCATTGGTCAGCATGTGTATGAACTGGGTATCGGTCTCTAGGTTACTTCTGCTGTGTTCCTCTCCCACAGGAGTCAAGGCCTTCTCCAATTGGCCCACGATCCCTCAGGTGTACCTCAGCGGTGAGTTCGTGGGCGGCTGCGACATCCTGCTGCAGATGCACCAGAACGGGGATCTGGTGGAGGAGTTGAAGAAGCTGGGCATCAGCTCCGCGCTGCTGAAGGCGGAGGAGGAGGCCAAGTAGGACGATCCCAGTCCAACCGACTGCCTCGGCCGCTGTGGGTAAAAGCCACGCCCCCTTCTGGCCACTAAGGCGCGGCGAGATAAGACGGCATGTTTCTTCAGTTCTGGACATTTTGGTTTGTTCCACAGCTCCAAAGACGAGCGCTGCTGCCGCCCTCCTTCTAAATGTGAACTCATGTGCCTGGCAGGTGAGGACGGCGTCTTCACGGTGGAACCAAAGCAGTTTTTCATAACCCCGTACCCACATTGTTCAGCTTTAAGCATCTTTTTGTATCTAGAAAAGTGCTATAAAAGTTTGAATTATTATTTATCCAATGACACATTTTGATAAAGCAACATCAGCGTTCATTTGGAGTCTTGCACCCGACGAATCCAAGTTTAAAACAAACCGACAAAACAACCAAGAAGCAGCTGATAGATGCTATATGTATGTATGTATGTATATATATATATATATATATATATATATACATATAGCATCTATCTCCCCGGGAAAGGGTGGAGTCCGGTAATAACTCTGTGTGTTTGATCTAGTTTTGTTATTTTTTAAGCAGCGTAATTATTTCCCTCATTTAACACACGGAGGAACACCGTTGGTTTTTGCGCTCTAGTTTTTAATTGAATCATATCCAGATTCACCACGTTCTATAATGGTATCCTTAAGAAGCGTGTTGTAAACGGCATATAGAATCCATACCCGTGTACGGTATTGGTTGGAGTCACATGCTTTGTGATGGAGTGCAGACCTTCAGACGATAACTCCTCTGGTGAACAGGAGGCTGGGAGTGTCTTTGAATTAGTTCATCTAATCATCCTTCCATCATCTTGCTCTGCTGTCCATCTTTTATACAGTTTCCTGTGTCGCACCATGATGTCATCAGACTAGAAACCTTCCAAATGCACTGCCTGTATCCCAACAGTATCCCAGAAGGAAGACCAGAGAGGGCCATACTGATGTGGGGTCATAATTATATTAATGTTATTTAATATCTGGCCAAGTTCATCTTGTATGCATTAGCCGTTGTAGCGGAGGAGACTGCAGACATGGACCCACCTCACTGATCTCATTCACGCTGACTGAACCGTCTCCTTTTGGTTCTTCAAAGTGTGTGTAGCATCTACAACACACACACACACACACACACACACACACACACCCCTTTCTCTTCATCCTGAAAACCACTCAACATACAGAGGACAAACGGAAGCAGTTATATTTGAAGTGCGTCCATCAGAGTTCGTGGTATTTGTTAATTTATCACTGAAGGAAGTGTCGTCTTATTTTTTGGAGGGGTGAGGAGAAGCCGGTCCTGTTTCCACCCTCGATGTTCCTCCTGCTGCACAGCTGTATTATCAGAGCAATCGCCATGTAGTACACTGTAAGATATTGTATATTGAAAGCACATTGTTAAATGTATTTTAGCTGCATGTGAACCCTGCACCAATTAAATATTTTGACAAATACCAAAGAAACCTGGAGTTGTTTGTTATGTCTAACCACCAGTAAGCAGAGACTACAAGTATGTGTTCACTGGTGGGTGTTATGCGGCATCAAGTACAAATAAAAAGACGATGACGAGATGTGCCTTTTCAAAGCCGAGTGTTTCTGGAGGCTTTTCCTGACCCCGTCCTCCAGAATATGCGTCCTGTAATTGTTCCATTTGTACAACCGGCTAATATGACAAACCGACCCGCTTTCATTGTCGACCAGTCGGTGATTAAATGGTTACCCTAATTATAAATGTCTAGCAGGACACTGGAAATGGAAATGCTATGGGAGCCCGTTTCCACCACACACAAACAATTGAGATAAAAAAAAGTCATGAGATAATAAAGTCAATTATGAGATAAAAAGTAATTATGAGATTCTTTTTTTTTGGCGGTAACGGGCTTCCATAGTTCCCAGCCGTCCATCATACTGGTTAAACCGGTGCTTTTTGGTGCTGTAATGTCAAAATGTTCTCTACGTAGAAAGAAAGGCCTATTATGAGCAGTTCCCTCTTTACAAGGAAAGCTCAGCATTCAGGTGGAGCGGAGAACGTCTTGTTCCCGGTCCAAAGCACCTGACTTCTTCCTCCCTTTTGATTTCTGGAGGTTCATCATCATCATCATCATCATCATCACATCTGGAAACTTGAACCTCTTCAGCCGATGAGTTGAGCACAAACTCATTAAATTGTAACGTAGGGACGATAACTACCATTTAACCTTTTGTTCATGTTGGATAATGTGATGCAAATGACATTTTATCAAATATTACCCAGAGGAACTTTGTTGAATTTCTTTTCTTACTTCCTGTATTTCCCCTGTTGTGTTTTACTGTCCGACAGCTTCCTGAATGAAGACGTTGCAGTGATGGAAAACTCAGATGATCGCTTAAAAAGACAAAACACTTTAATACAAAATACTATTTTACAAAATATAACTGGACTTCACAGTGAAACTGTAACAGTTACTGAGGCGACGTCCTGGTCCATCATCACTTCCTCCTCTCCACAGTCCAAAGAGCAGAAGAGTGAGACGTCAGAGCTTCTGCAGGAAGCGCAGCACCAGGTCTCTCAGCGTTGTGCGCAGCGGCTCGTTGTTGTCGCACACGATGTGCGTCCCGTCCTCCTCCAGCTGGATCAGCGTGTCCTCGGCCTGCAGGTGCAGGATGTGTCCGTCCGCCGTCTCCTCCACTTTCACCTCGGTGATGCCGTGCTGCAGGGAGGAGGAGAATCATTCACAATCAACTCCTTTTTCTAACATCCTTCAGAGCTTCTCACCGTGGGAATCTCCTCGGTGTGACACACTATGGAAGCTCCAGAGATTCACGTGGCTCACATGCACAGCTCCCTTCTGGATCGTGTCCACTATCTCTCAGGGGTTCAGACTACAGTACGCTATGAAGCACCCAGTCAGTGTGTTGGTTTCAGAGGAGGAAGAGGACGAAATAGTATCCCTGCTAAACAAACAAGTGATCAGAGCCGTCCCAAGAAGGGGAGCACATCCCTAACGCCCCCTTTAAATTACATTAGTCTGGGACATTTGTTTCTAACAATCTCTCTGAAGCTTATTTTCACATTAAACCCGCACACAGCAAGTTTCTCAGGTTTGCTCGTCAGGGCAAAGTCTACTAATACGAAGCCGTCCAGTTCTGTAATGATCTCCAAGGGTTTAGAGGCCGCTCTGTCTCCATTAAGGAACAGCAGCAGCAGAATATTCTCTTACATTGGGGATTATCTGAGTCAGTGATTGCGCAACGGTGATCCATATATACCGTAGTAAAACACCAAACAATAGAACAATAAATGTGGCTTACTTAAAGTAAAGTTTCCCCAGAACTTCCTTTCTTGTATCGACAAAAAAAACGGTCTCGAAGGATTTGTTAGGAGTAGGTGGGTTGTGGTAATGTGAGGGGGCGTGGCCTTCGTGAGGGGGCGTGGCCTCAGTACAGTCCGGGTGTCATTGGAGCATCCAAAGCTAAAACGCCTCACTCTGTTATCAAAGAACCGGGGATTACTTTCAGTAACCTAAAGGTTCTATAGATGCTGTTATTCAGCAACGGACACAAACATATTACACAAAAAGGCTTCAGTAAATGTAATATTTGGATTAAGCAGAAAGTAAGTATGTGATATGTTCTGCTAGTGCTTAGTAATTTAAAGATGCCCACATAGAATTCAATCTCTAATTTCTTTTCAGTAGTTTTTTATGGTCATTTGATATTCTTTTGAAATCTGCTGGGGTTAAATCCCTCTGCTATAAAAAAAAAAAACACAGCTAATCCCAACAATGTTATGCGTGAGGAGATTCTAATGTCATATGGGAGGAGACTCTCTCCTTTGGGATACTGAAGACAGCGAATGAGGCAGGAAATGTTTTTAAAAATGCTAGCCGCTATAAAGACAATAATGAGGTTTCCACAGATCTCCCACCTTCTGCAAGGTGGCCAGGAAAGCCTCCAGCGGCACGGCTCCACTCAGCAGCGGTTTGGGGGCCAGCAGCACCGGAGGCTCCTCCAGGACCCGTTTCCTCTTCTTGCTGGGCGGCGCTGGAGGCGGCTTGGGCACCGACTGGCAACCCGGGAGAGGAAGGAAACAAACCTGAAGCAATGCGGTCCGTATTTAGAACATGAATCTGCCCGGCGTCTTGTGACAAGAGACTCACCTGCAGTGTGTGTTTGTTGTCCTTGGAGTGCAACACTGCAGACACGGTTGCCAGCGAAACACCGGGTTTGATCTCAGATGGCACCAGAGCGTTAGCCAGCTGTTGAAGAATCAGACTTTTAGGCTTGAAGATTAGCCACCTGTGCTCTGACGGGACTCAACACATTTCCATAGTATCCCGAAAGGTCTGTTTACACCATAAGAGAATTACAAATATGCAACCATCTGTTTCCAAAGGCACTGATTTGATCTTGGCTCCAACATTGTAGAGTCAATGTCGATCCCTTTCACCAGACGTGTTGAAGTAGACGGTGTTGGTTCAAGCGACTCACCTCTGGCAGGATGTAGACTCGCTCGTAGCGGCGCCTGAAGGGCAGGCTGAGCACAGAGCAGCGCCTGTAGGGCATCGGCGGCGGCTGCAGCTCCAGCATGAGGTCAGAGCGGTGGGCCTGGGTCAGGGGAGGCTGGGTGTACTGCTCTGGACACACCACATGGAGGGGCTGCAGGGCGGGAGGGAGAGACGGTGAGGTGCGTTATCTCAAGTAGCTTCTATCCCCTGCTGTGTGTGCCATGTTCTAGACCAGTGGTTCTCACACTTGTTTGGCCACGGCACACTTTGGAGGAAGAAAAATATTCATGCTCTCCGTGACATAAAGGCTTTTCTGCTGTTTTTTTCTTGGCAAAACGGCAAGAATCTTTGCTGCCGCACAGCGTAACGTAAACATTTCCATGAAAGTATGGCCATTTCTCCATGTATTTATTAATGAGGTTTTATGTCCGTGTACTTTGTACTTTTGTACTATGTAAAGTTATCATGTAGTTCATGGAGAGAGTGGTCGTCCTGAAACCACAAGGTCGCCGGTTCTATCCCTTTTCTCCCCATAGTTTGCATGTCGAAGTGTCCTAGAAGTGTCCTTGAAGTGTCCTTGAAGTGTCCTTGAAGTGTCCTTGAGCAAGACCCTGAACCTCCAGTGTTCACAGCAGCACACTGCTCCTTAATTACTAAGGATGGGTAAAATACAGAGAATAATTTCCCCATTGTGAGATTAATAAAAGGATTATATATTTGTTTAAATATTTTTTTTAAGTATATATATATATATATATATATATATATATATACATACACACCTGTAATACCTCCGCACCCCACTTGAGAACCACTGTTCTAGACTGAGCTTTTATTTAAGATAGACGGGAGTGTTTAAAGTAAGGTTGCACTAGGAGTTGAACTTCTTCTGACTGATGATGGTAGTGTTTTGTTTTTAAATATACTTTATTGGAGAATATGACAAAATGATGTACAGGGATCAGCGAACAAGTATTTTAATTTTTTTTTGTGTGTGTGTTGATCTGTTTACAATAGTAATGAAGAAAGTGACAGGAAAGTAGAGCAAACAGACAACGTAAAGTAAAAAATGAGAGGAAATACAAATAATAATAGAAAGTAGAAAATAAGGGAAAAATAATGAATCAACACACACACACATGGTGGTAGTGTTGAACGTACCTGGACTTCCTTGAGGAGCTTCGACACCTGGTGGAAGTTGAGCCGCGTGTCGATGGGACAGTACACACACTTCATGGCCAGAGGCTGGTAGGGAGCCAGAGCATCCAGGTAAGAGAAGTCCGGCTCTGGAGGCGAGAAACAAACGTCACGGCGGCTTCTAGGAGGCACTTACTGCACACGTTTGGTGTGTGAATACAGCCGTAGTTACCAGTGAAGATGATGGTGTTCAGGCTGGATTTGCCCCACAGCTCCATGAAGTGGACCACGTCCCCAAAGCGCAGAGACGGGTGACCCGTGAACACCACACAGGGCTGACGGAACTCAACGCTGAAGTCTCCGTGGATGCTGGAGTAGTGCTTCAGCTTGTTGGTTTGGATCAACTGGGACAGAAACACAGGAGTTGTGTTGTCAGACAGCAGTAAACACACAGGACGTGAAGCTAGCTTCTTTGCCAACACTTTGAATGTGATCATCAGTGCTGGTGAACCACAGTGATTATGAGAGTTCCCTAATGGCTCCGTGCACTTGGTCTGATGCCATAACTCTCAAAGCTTTTTGCTGGTTTGCAGTGTCATTTTAATTATCATTTGCGAGCAGAAACCCGGATTTCCAACGATCCTGTTTCTCTGAAACGCAGCATTGAGGACTCACCTCTGCATGAGGGAATGGAGGCTCTGGAAGATACACCTTTGATTGCTTGTTGTGGCACAGCCTAAAAGAAAGGAGGAAAAAAATATAAGTTGAAATCAGAATGATCAAAAAAAGGAGTTTGAGAACAAGCGCCAGGTGACCGCAGCTCCCATCAATCACCACTGCTGTAAAAAAGATGCTTTAGTTTGTTCTGATGTTGAAAACGCAGCTGTTTCAAAGAAACGACAATACTTTTGTCTGCAGTGACGCTAGGGCCGGGTGTCTTTAAAAGGTATTTAGCGAAAATAACCCAGTAGTTGTGAAACTTCTCTAGTCAAAAGGGTACTTTGTTTGTACCCAAAAATACTGCAAGTCTCTGATTACTTGTGATGTGTGACTGCAGTGGTGAGGTCCTGCACAGTGAACTGTTGGCTTTGACAGCTTTGACATCTCCGTTTTGCCGTTTTCCTTCTACATTCTGTAAATCAGATGTTTCGCTCCTCACCACTCAGCAAAGATCTGAGAGAACTCCAGCGAGCTGTTGGCGACGGGGGAGATGAAGTAGAAGGGCGTGGTGCCCAGGTTGGCGTTGTCGATGAACTGGTAAAGACACTCCAGCAGGTCGTATATCACTCCAGACGAGTAGCACGGCACCAGCACGTTGCCTCCTGCTCGAATCGTCATGGCTACAGGCGGAGACGAATAATAAATACCAACGTTAGGATCAGCGATGACTCCAGAGACACTGATTTACTTTTATTCTACATGTACTCGTGTATGTAACGTGACATTTTGAAACGTTAATACAACACATTTAAATCATCCGGCACGTTTGTACCTACCGAGGTTGCTGCAAAATTCTCCCAGCATGCCGTCTGGGTTGGCGGTGGGCATCTGGGTGAGGCCGGTCAGAATCAGAACGTCACTGTTCTTGAGGGAGCTTTGGTCCATCGGCTGGGAGAAGAGGAGAGAGAGAGTTCCAGAGAGTTTATTAAAGAACGAGTTTGTTTGTTTATTATTCTTGAGTTATGGCCAGAAAGATGTTTTGTAAACAGGGTTCATACACATCCTGACCAATAGATTCCATGACTTTTCCATGACTTTAAACCAAATCTCCATGACCAAACATTTTGTGAAATCTGGGTGTAAACATGAAAAAGTGAGTAAATGTAGTATTTAAACTAACAATGAGAATACAAAGCATACAGTAAACCTTAAATGACACAAATGAATGAGACAATAAAAGATTAAAAGAATAAACATTTATATAGACACCTGTATGTATGCCTGCTTATATTTTGAGCGTCTTTCTTTAAAAGCATATTAATTATTTCAAACTCAGCGTAAATGAACGTCATGAACACATGAATATAACACATTTACATGACTTAAACTTTTGGGTTTTTATTTTTTTCAAGGACTTTTCCAGGCCTGGAAATAACCATTTTAAAATTCTATGACTTTTCCAGGTTTTCTATGAGCGTAAGAACCCTGTGTGAGGTCACAATGACCTTGACAGGATCAGATCATCCTTGAATCAAAGCAGGTGCGTGTGCCAAATTTGAAGAAACTACCTGCCAGCGTTCCTGAGATGTCACGTTCACGGGACTGGGACGGACGGACGCATCACAGTCTTGGACACTGCAAGTTTTCCTCAGGCCGCTCGTGTCACTTCCTCTACACTCAAGCTGCTGGACATACCTGTGGATGGGTGGTGAGGAGGGACGAGCCCGACACGTAGGCGACTTTCTCATGGTGAGACTGGATGATCCAGTTGGAGCTCCCCAAGGAGTAACCAGAGCTTAAGGGGGAGACCTGGACCGCTCCGAACAAAACCTGGAGACAGAGAGAGAGAGAAAGAGAACGTGTCACTGTGAGAACAGAAATACAGAAAGAGGACAGACACAGGTATCTTAGTAGCATGTAAACGCATACTAATTAATCCTGCATGTCCAGCATGAGGAAGGTCCTGGGTTCTTACCACTTTCTGTGAATAACCCACAAGCTGCACTTTGCTGAGGGCAGAGTTGACCTCCTGCATGCTGTAGCTTCGTTTCCACGCCCACACGTCTACTGCATCCTTCAGCGGCCCAGGGAGCATCCTGATGGAACGAAAGTATGATCAGATAAGAGGCGGAGAAAGTGACACATCAGAGGTAAAAGCTAGTGTGAGATGCTACATGTTTTATAAATATCTTCTACATGTATCCACAGACCAAGACGACAGTTTGTATCTTTTCTTACCTTTGTATTTCCTTGTTTTTCCAGCATGTGGCAGACTGGGCTTTGGGAACTCTCTCCATGAAGTTCACCATTTCCTCCATAAACAGCCTGAAGGAAAATAACAGCAATGATTTGCATGTCTTAAAGTTTAAGCAATCTCTTTTGGTTCCTCCGACTCAAACTGTTGACACCAACATGCACATTTCCCTTTAAATGACCATAAAAACAATACGATGCCTTTGTATCCTCACCTGCCGATGGTCAGCGTGGGTTCTGTGGCGTAAACCGTCCCGGTGAAGCCCGTGTGTTCAGTGATGTAGGGCAGGGCCATCATGCAGTGGTAGTTGGAGACCAGGATGACGTCAACAGTAGACAGATCCAGCAGTTCTCTCTGAAATTGCAAAGAAATATTATTTAGACCAAATGTGTATTATCGTTATTATCGTCATAGAGTATTTATTAGAACTTGAATAACTTGTGGAAGTAATATAACTATTAATAACTGTGCATGTTTGAGCTGGTACTCTGGTCTAGTCATACAGTCTGTATGAGGCATGCTTGCATTATAACTTCCTGCAGCCAAATCATAAAGTTGAAGCCTGACACTGATGTCTGAAGTTAAACAGAAGAAAGCTTTAATACCTCAGGGAGACAAAACTCTGGCTGCGAGTCCACAAACACTCTTCCTGCACACTCCTTCAGCTCCTGGAACGATAGAAAGAAAAGGTGTTTACTTCTTCAGCCCTTCATCATAGTATGCATTTAAGGTATGTACACTTTATAGACAAAAAAAAATAAAAATTTAGAAATCTCACAAAGCAGCAGCTATCAAAAACATTTAAAACCCTCAAAACCCACCTCTTCCAACTCGCCTTCACCTGCTAAACTCCTGCTCCTATCCTCCAGTTTTCTATTTTTTTTGTTTACCCAAAATGTTCTGTTTGTTTGTTTTTGTTTGCTTTGTCTTTCCATTTTGTTTTGTTCCATTTGTCTCAGTCTCTTGTCCCCAATGTAAATCGTCTTTGTGTACTTAGATAAGCGCTATACAAGTTTGAATTATTATTATTATGTTGAATGTCTGATACAGGATGTGAACTAAATACAACAGAAACAGCTCGTCATACCTTCTCCAGGTTTAGTGACCCATCCTTAGAGACCCAGCTAGGTAGCTTGGAGAGTCTCGGGCTGGATGAGAACCAAAACACATCCATCAGAACAGGTTTACCACGAATGAATTAATGAATGAATGAATGAATGAATGAATGAAGGCATTCACTCACCTGTGCACCAGAGGAAGGGGCAGGAAGTTGAGGACCGAGGTTGTGTCCAGTCCACAGTCCAGCATGATGGTGGTGGATTTAAACTTGAGGACATTGCAAGGCAATGTAGGATGACCAGACAGACAATACTGAGAAAAGGAAGGAAAGCTATTAAGAGACGCACGTGGACACCAACACAATACCTGACAGATACAGAGCAGGTCAACAGGACATCCCATTCAACACGTTGGAGTCAGAAGTTCACCCCAAAATAGCTTTAATATTGATTCATTAGAATAACTAAAAGCTCCATTCCTCAACCACCAGCTGAGTCAGTGTTTACTGTCACCACGGGCACTAGTTGACAGCTGCTGGCTGCCTAGTTAACGTTAGCCACACAGGGCTATTGACGTTAGCTGCTAAGCTAACAGAGTAGCTATAACTTAAGACATACTAAACGATGCAGTGACGCATTTTCTCCGTCAGCTGGGGGTGACGTTGCTTCTTTAATTCCGCTAACAGTCGGGGAACTCACCAGTTTCATGTTGAACGCTGATAAATGAACGTTGTCTATATTCCGTTGGCTTCACTAACACCACATCCTCCTCCAGGGTTTTTCGGGACTTCGCTCGCGTCGTTTCTCGGACGTTGGCCCTCTGCTGCCCTCTAGAGGGGCGGAGTGTCTCGAGCCACAGCGGGACAAAAACCGATCAAAAATCGCCAAATACCGATGAAAAAAGCATATTTTGTCTTTGTTTGTAAATGCCCTGAAAAAAATTACCATGTCTCACAAAATAATAACAAAAAAATGTAAGTTACGAAGGCGATAATTGTTGTCAACAAATGCACGTGCAGATTCTGATTCGCTGGCTCTAACCAGAACCATATGTAGACCAGGTTACCCCGTGTTACGTGGGGCATTGCAGGACATACATAAAGAACCCTATACTGTGGTTATGGTGACATGGGCTTGGTGGTCAGCCCTTCGCCTATTTTAATATACGGGGACATACATGACATTGTATTACATTTACGTCGGAGGATGTGTTCAGGCCCCCACGTGCGGTGCCGTGAACACACCACAGACCGCGTAGAACCCGTTCCATTCACGACTCTGGTTTAGTTCCCTCCCATGCTAGCAGTGGCTGGCTAACAGCTGTGAGGTCAAACCACTCCCTGGTGACTCGTACCGGTGGGATAACTACCAGTTACGTGGTAATGTTGCGAAACTGATGTAGTAACATTGGCACCTCTCTATCTCCGGAAGGTCTCGTTGTTTTTTAGTGTAGTTAACGTTTTTAGAGTAGTTAACGTTAGAATAGTGTTTTTGAAGCTAGCAGCTAACAAGAAGGAGCGCTTTTGAAACTCCTGTGGTGGATGCTGTCTCATGGAGGATTGGTACAGGTATTAGGCAAGAGGATATACGAGTGGTCGCGGACAGGTAACCGTCTCTCTCGTGGTAGCGGCATGCACACCTCAAGAAGTGAACTTTGGCACGCACTCAGTTATATAATACTTCGTATTGTTCCTGCTGACTTTAACATGGAGCAGAACACAGTTATTATTATGATTATCAAAGCAATACGCGGTCATACAACTGGAGATAACCTCACATATATGTGTCATGTGTCAATAATAAACTATGCCATGTAACCGGTGGTATCAAGGGACATTTTGATCCTGTTCTAACCGCAGCTGTATTCATAACCTGCATAATCAATCATTCATCATTCATAATCATCGTCGTGTTCCTCTCCCACAGGAGTCAAGCCCTTCAGGCCTGTTTATGGAAATTGTGTTTAAAGTCATGGAAATCCATTGGTCAACATGTGTATGAACCCTGTCTTTTTTTTTTTTTTTTGTCAAGTCATGCTCTGTCCACCATCAGTCATGACCTCCAGGTCCTTTGTTTTCTGTCAAGTTGGCCTGTTATATGTGTTAGTTGACGTGTTAGATGTGTTAGTTGACGTGTTAGATGTGTTAGTTGACGTGTTACATGTGTTAGTTGACGTGTTACACGTGTTAGTTGACGTGTTACATGTGTTAGTTGACGTGTTATGTGTTAGTTGACGTGTTACATGTGTTAGTTGACGTGTTACATGTGTTAGTTGACGTGTTATGTGCTAGTTGACGTGTTGCACGTGTTAGTTGATGTGTTATATGTGTTAGTTGACGTGTTATGTGTTAGTTGACGTGTTAGATGTGTTAGTTGACGTGTTACATGTGTTAGTTGACGTGTTACATGTGTTAGTTGACGTGTTACATGTGTTAGTTGACGTGTTATGTGCTAGTTGACGTGTTGCACGTGTTAGTTGATGTGTTATATGTGTTAGTTGACGTGTTACACGTGTTAGTTGATGTGTTATATGTGTTAGTTGACGTGTTATGTGTTAGTTGACGTGTTATGTGTTAGTTGACGTGTTACATGTGTTAGTTGACGTGTTATATGTGCTAGTTGACGTGTTATGTGTTAGTTGACGTGTTACATGTGTTAGTTGACGTGTTATATGTGTTAGTTGACGTGTTGTACGTGTTAGTTGATGTGTTATATGTGTTAGTTGACGTGTTACACGTGTTAGTTGATGTGTTATATGTGTTAGTTGACGTGTTATGTGTTAGTTGACGTGCTACATGTGTTAGTTGACGTGTTACATGTGTTAGTTGACGTGTTATGTGTTAGTTGATGTGTTATAAGTGTTAGTTGACGTGTTACATGTGTTAGTTGACGTGTTACATGTGTTAGTTGACGTGTTACATGTGTTAGTTGACGTGTTACATGTGTTAGTTGATGTGTTATATGTGTTAGTTGACGTGTTATGTGTTAGTTGACGTGTTATGTGTTAGTTGACGTGTTATGTGTTAGTTGACGTGCTACATGTGTTAGTTGGCGTGTTACACGTGTTAGTTGATGTGTTATAAGTGTTAGTTGACGTGTTATGTGTTAGTTGACGTGTTACATGTGTTAGTTGATGTGTTATATGTGTTAGTTGACGTGTTATGTGTTAGTTGACGTGTTATGTGTGTTAGTTGACGTGTTATGTGTTAGTTGACGTGTTGCACGTGTTAGTTGATGTGTTATAAGTGTTAGTTGACGTGTTATGTGTTAGTTGACGTGTTACATGTGTTAGTTGACGTGTTACATGTGTTAGTTGACGTGTTACATGTGTTAGTTGACGTGTTAGTTGACGTGTTATGTGTTAGTTGACGTGCTACATGTGTTAGTTGACGTGTTACACGTGTTAGTTGACGTGTTATGTGTTAGTTGACGTGTTATGTGTTAGTTGACGTGTTACATGTGTTAGTTGACGTGTTACATGTGTTAGTTGACGTGTTACATGTGTTAGTTGATGTGTTATATGTGTTAGTTGACGTGTTATGTGTTAGTTGACGTGTTATGTGTGTTAGTTGACGTGTTATGTGTTAGTTGACGTGTTGCACGTGTTAGTTGATGTGTTATAAGTGTTAGTTGACGTGTTATGTGTTAGTTGACGTGTTATGTGTTAGTTGACGTGTTACATGTGTTAGTTGACGTGTTACATGTGTTAGTTGACGTGTTACATGTGTTAGTTGACGTGTTACATGTGTTAGTTGATGTGTTATATGTGTTAGTTGACGTGTTATGTGTTAGTTGACGTGTTATGTGTTAGTTGACGTGCTACATGTGTTAGTTGACGTGTTACACGTGTTAGTTGATGTGTTATAAGTGTTAGTTGACGTGTTATGTGTTAGTTGACGTGTTATGTGTTAGTTGACGTGTTACATGTGTTAGTTGACGTGTTACATGTGTTAGTTGACGTGTTATATGTGTTAGTTGACGTGTTATATGTGCTAGTTTATGTGTTAGTTGACGTGTTGCACGTGTTAGTTGATGTGTTATATGTGTTAGTTGACGTGTTACACGTGTTAGTTGATGTGTTATATGTGTTAGTTGACGTGTTATGTGTTAGTTGACGTGTTACATGTGTTAGTTGACGTGTTACATGTGCTAGTTGACGTGTTATGTGTTAGTTGACGTGTTACATGTGTCAGTTGACGTGTTACATGTGTTAGTTGACGTGTTATATGTGTTAGTTGACGTGTTATATGTGCTAGTTGACGTGTTATGTGTTAGTTGACGTGTTGCACGTGTTAGTTGATGTGTTATATGTGTTAGTTGACGTGTTACACGTGTTAGTTGATGTGTTATATGTGTTAGTTGACGTGTTATGTGTTAGTTGACGTGTTACATGTGTTAGTTGACGTGTTACATGTGCTAGTTGACGTGTTATGTGTTAGTTGACGTGTTGCACGTGTTAGTTGATGTGTTATATGTGTTAGTTGACGTGTTACACGTGTTAGTTGATGTGTTATATGTGTTAGTTGACGTGTTATGTGTTAGTTGACGTGTTATGTGTTAGTTGACGTGCTACATGTGTTAGTTGACGTGTTACACGTGTTAGTTGATGTGTTATAAGTGTTAGTTGACGTGTTATGTGTTAGTTGACGTGTTATGTGTTAGTTGACGTGTTATGTATTAGTTGACGTGTTACATGTGTTAGTTGACGTGTTACATGTGTTAGTTGACGTGTTACATGTGTTAGTTGACGTGTTACATGTGTTAGTTGATGTGTTATATGTGTTAGTTGACGTGTTATGTGTTAGTTGACGTGTTATGTGTGTTAGTTGACGTGTTATGTGTGTTAGTTGACGTGTTACATGTGTTAGTTGACGTGTTACATGTGTTAGTGGACGTGTTATATGTGTTAGTTGACGTGTTATATGTGTTAGTTGACGTGTTACATGTGTTAGTTGATGTGTTAGTTGACGTGTTACACATGTTAGTTGACGTGTTATATGTGTTAGTTGACGTGTTACATGTGTTAGTTGATGTGTTATATGTGTTAGTTGACGTGTTACACATGGTATATGTGTTAGTTGACGTGTTAGTTGATGTGTTACACATGTTAGTTGATGTGTTTTGTGTTAGTTGACGTGTTACACATGTTAGTTGACGTGTTATACATGTTAGTTGACTTGCTATGTGCTAGTTGACGTGTTGTATGTGTTAGTTGACGTGTCGTATGCGTTAGTTGACGTGTTACACGTGTTAGTTGACGTGTAACACGTGTCTCTCCGTGTGACAGCGCAGAGGAGGAACGCGCTCAGTCTGCTCGCCATGGGGAACGTCTGCAGTAACCACCTCGGCATCCCTCCAGCCAAGGGACCTCACGCCGTGGGCTGCACCGACTTCATGATGGACCACACCGCGCAGGTGAGAGCACCACACACACACACATATACACACACACACACACACGGTCCACAGAGGACGCGCTGACCTTGGGCCCTGTGCATTATGGGTCACCTTTTATTGAGATACCACTGAGTTTCAGCATTGTGTGAAGCCACTGTGCTCTAACATGTAGAGGACAATGCCGTCCATTCATCATTTAGAGTCTAAATGATGAATGGACAAGGGTTTATTGGTCGTGTGTGTGTGTGTGTGTGTGTGTGTGTGTGTGTGTGTGTGTGTGTGTGTACACATACATGGAATCTGACTCCGGTTACACCTGCTACACACATATGACACATATGTCCCGTACTGCCAGTAATCAAGCTTATTGAGCTGCTATAACACGGCTATGTGTCAGCACAGGAAAAATAGTTTTAAAGTTCAGCGTGAGAAAAATCCCCGTTAGCTGACGCCTTAGCGGCCGCTAATCTTCCTCGGGTCCACGGAAAGGACAAAATGTAATACGTACAAAAACGTGCAAAACATAACGTGAAACAAACAGTTAAAAATACAAATAGTAGTCAGATATAGTGCAGCCGAGGACTAGGATGTATATTATACAGTCCATCCATCAATTATACAAAGAAAAAATCAGATGACTAAAAATAGCAAAGGAGAACGTCAAGTGGTTAATGTCCTGAGGTTCGCCTTTAATTGTTTTTTAAATGACAGAGTATTACCTGTGTGAGTTATGAGGAGGATGTAAAGTCCAAGCAGTAAATACATGAACAATAACTGTCCGTTTGAGGAGGTTTGTTCTTGGGGTTGGAGGAATCATGTGACCTAAGCTAGCGTTCCTTGTGTGATGGTTATGTCTGTTACATGTATATTCTAGCTGATTGAAGAAATATATATCTGATTAAATACTACCTTTCTGAAAAGGCGAGAGTGCATATAAGCTGTGTTAGTTCTGATTGAACACTGCTAATGAGTGCTGATCCGTCTGCTCCAACAGGGCAGCTTCTTCCGGCTCTACTACCCGTGTCAAGAGACGGAAAAAGCGGAAAAACCAGACTGGGTGCCGTGCGTGGAGTATTTCAACGGTCTGGCAGACTTCATGAAAATCAACAGGACTCTGGCGGAAAAGATTTTCAACTACCTTTTTGGTAATACACCTCCAAGGAAGAGCATGCACAACATGTCAGATGTGGTTTTAAACTAGTTTGTGGTGTTTAATAGGTGTATAGTATATATATCATGAATACTCTTCTTTCCAGCCTAAAATTAGAAAAACATGTGTAAAATATTCATTTTCTGTGGTATTGTTATCTGCTTTTTACTTAGACTAGATAAGGCTTCAGGCTATGGTCCAAAGAAGTGTTCAGGCGGAAATAAAACCTTATACTTTAGTGTGTTCAAACTTAAATAACTCAGCACTTAAAGTGATTCTGACTATTGAGGGAAAAAAGCTTCAGAGTGTTACTCTGAAGTGTAATGCATTAGTGTAATGCAGTTAGTTTCACCTCATTTCTCTGCACTGTTTATTGATGTTATTGACTGTTTTTGATACATGAACTAACTGGTAAGTTTCAGTTCTGCATGTAAACGTTCACACTGGAGAGATGCATGGGAACCTGTGTGACATCAACAACCCAACAGCTTTCAGGACACGTTCATCAGTTATATGACAAAAAGATCCTGTGTTTTCTTCATCTGTCTGTTCCAGGCTCCTTTAAGATCCCGGCCGCCGTGGACGCTCCCTTTAAATGCAACGAAAAATGTCCCGTAGTTATCTTCTCCCACGGCCTCGGAGCTTTTCGGTAAACCTCAACCGTGTGATCGCTGAATGGACCTTAATGACCGGGATCAGCTGCTGTGACTGACCTCTCCCTGGTGTTCCCTCTAGGACTTTGTACTCCGCGATATGTGCAGAACTGGCTTCTCAGGGCTTCATTGTGGCATCCGTGGAACACAGGTACTTCATTTTAAAGTCTACTTTTAGCTGCATGTTCACGTCATTAAAACAGGGAGCTTCTTACAGGGCAGGCATCAGGGTTGGAGGACGGTTGTCCTGCCGTACGCGTCTATAATCAGTCGAGGCCACGCGTTGGTGGCAGGAAGTTCTAGTTGAACGTAAGCCAAGCGAACAATAACAGTCTGTCTGTGGAGTAAGTGTGCAGACAATAATACGAACCAGCTCATCACATTTCTTTTCAGTATAGCGACAAGGGGACCGTATGGAGGAGAGCATAATGGCCACAGACAGAGAGAGAGAGAGAGAGAGAGAAAGAGAGAGAGAGAGAGAGAGAGAGAGAGAGAGAGAGAGAGAGAGAGAGAGAGAGAGAGAGAGAGAGAGAGAGAGAGAGAGAGAGAGAGAGAGAGAGAGAGAGAGCGAACATGCCAGTGTTGTGACATAGTTCATGGCTGTGACGGGAGACCGACTTTGTGGCCGACCCCTTCTAAAACAAACTGACAAAAGCAGCCCCGGCCGAGCGGCTGGGCTGCTTTTGTCAGTTTGTTTGAGTCTGTTACCACAAACAAACCAGAACAATCACAGAACATTAACACTCCTCCTGCGTCACCAAGTCTGAACAAGGAGGAACGGCACAAGCTGCGACTTGACTGAACTCCGTTTAAGCACACGAGCTGCCGTGAGAAACGGGTAACGGGTCACGTGATCCACCCACCGGGTTCAATTCAGTGGATTCTGTAGAACCTGTATTTGCCTCAGAGGGCTTTACAACCTGTACGCTTAACGTCCCGTCTTCACAGGGTTGTTGTGAGCCGGTCCTAAAACCCAATATAATGTATATGTGTAGCAGAGATTCATCGGAGCTCTGGCCAACAGTTATTTTCAGTGTTTTCGTTTTGCTTGCATGAGGAACTTCCCCAAAGTCGGTGTTTTACCACAGGTGCTGGAGTTTGGAGAAGCAGACAGCAGCACGAGGGCAATGTTCTGAACACAATAACACAAGATAACTTCCTCGTTCTGAGAGGTAGAACTCACTTTTGTGTGATCAATAGACTCTCGTGTCGTTGAAGAGAGCTTAGATAACGGTTAGAAAGTCTGGCAGCAAAAGGTAAAGCAGTAGAAATATTCTAAATACAGCGTCCACTCAAACCGCAGAACATCGCTTCGCTCCGGTCTGTTTCTCTACTGCAGGTAAAACATTGACTCAGACAAGCACACTTCTCAACTATTTCCCTGTAAGACATTACATTTACTGTAATATTTATAATATATACCTTTTTCCACTTCTTCTTCAGTACACAGCCTGAATCATTTGTCTTTATTTATTTGATGTGGACATCAGTGGCATTAAAATTCATACATCTATGCACAAAATAACAGATAACAGCACTGTGTTGTCTGTAGTGAAATGCTCATTTCCAACACCTGTCCATATAATGAAATGTGATAAAATAGAATAAAAAAGAGAATACATACACAAAGTAAAAGTATGTGTTAAATGTGTGAACATTGTTGTAATTTAGCAGCATTGTGTCATTTTATTTTTGTATATATCTCTCATCCCTGCTGTTTTAATATATTGTTTTTAGTCTTTAAATTGCTGCTACGCCAACATCAAATTTCCCCTTAGGGATTAATAAAGTATATATTAATTCATTCATTTATTTATTTGCTTCCCCCACGCAGAGACGAGTCAGCCTCCGCCACATATTATTTCCGAGAGAAGACGGAGTCGGAGAAGGCAAACAAGAGCGCGCCCAAAGCGTGCGGCCCGGCCCCGGACCACCTGGTGGCGGAGTGGATGTACTACAGGAACCTGCAGCACGGGGAGAGCGAGTTCCCGCTTCGAAACAAACAGGTGAGAACCTTTTACATTCCTGGAAGGGACGTTGTGTACTTTGGGAGGAGCGATCCTTCTCATGAGTCAACGGTCACAGTATGGAAAGTAGAGGTGGAGACGTCTCCTCTTTCATACAAAGAGGCTGCAGCTGGATTGCACAAGTCCGTAACCAATATGGTGCGTGACACATGTTCAAGTCCAACCACTTCCTCCTTTCCTTCAGCTGATTTGATTTTTTTTTTATCTGATATGTCTCACACGCAACTTTTATCTAACATTTCCTCTATTCTGTGTTTAAATGCTGCACTGTTGGATTCATGTGACATTGTGGTAATGCTTAGCGTGTGCTGGTTTTTCTTTCCAACTTGGGTCCTTTGTGTCTCCTCCAGGTGAAGCAGAGAGCCAATGAGTGCATCCTGGCTCTGGACAGACTCACGGAAATCAACTCGGGGATCTCAGTGCAAAACGTTTTGCAGACTCAGTTTGACTGGACGACGTTGGAGGTAAAGCCGCCCGTGAGCCCTGGTCTGGTTTCACGGGGATCACGAGTTCCTTCAGGAAGTCACACCTTCAGCAAGGCAGCAGCCTCAGAGGTTTAGTGAAGGAACTGGGACTAAAGTTATGTTTGTGTTCTTCATTCATATCGTGTCACCTTTTGCAAGTCTCCAGGAAGTTCACACAGAAGAAAAATGATTAGATAACACTGATAACAACCCAGATTCAGCATCTTACCCGTCGTGCTGTTTATTATTCCAGATAGTTTTGGTGTGAGCTGCTGGAGACGCCTGCCTCCTCTCCGCTGTGATGACACGCGGCTTGTTGGGCTTAAAGTGACAAAAACATACATTTGACAAACCCAACAGCAATGTCTCTTTCCCGACATCAGTATTATTGTTGAAAGGAAAAACAGTTTCAACATGAAAGTGCTCACAACGAGGTCTGTGGCTCTTGAGGCAGTTCTGCTGTAAGTGAAGCTGGGAGGAGCCGCCATTGTGGTTTCACACACACACTTAAGCCACGCCCCTCCTGCGAGGTAACTAACTTGTGTACAGCAGTGTGCGCGTTCCAATACCCGTACTACCACACTACACAGGTAGCCAGAGAACAACGTATTTTAAATGCAGTATGCCAGAAAGTACCAGGATGTTCTTCTGCATGCCGTCACATTTTGCAGCCCACAATCCTCTGCAGCAAAATGGTGGACGTTCCAGGTGCAAAGTTATTACAGAGTAGGACGTCCCAACTGCTGCTGCAGTGTCATAAAAGTAAGAAGAAGAACACGTGCACGTAAATAACTTAGTGAGTGCCGGTCGATCCAGACATTTGGGTTCATCCTGAGGAATTTTTATGTCACTTTGGTCAAACCCGGAGCTGAGCAGGTAACAGTCAGGAGTAGGAGATGTTTCATGGTCGTCGTCACTCACCCTCCGTTTCCTCTCGACAGAACTCCATGGATCTGTGTCGGATAGCGGCGGTGGGGCATTCCTTCGGGGGAGCCACGGTGATAGAATCTCTGTGCAAAGAGGTTAAGTTCAAGTATGTGAATTCACAAGGTAGAGGAGCAGGAATAAGACGGGACGTGAATGATAATTCGGTCTGAACGATATGGGACGTGTGAACTCTGTCGTCAGGTGCGGCGTCGCGCTGGACTCCTGGATGTTCCCCTTAGACGAGGAGATCTTCCCCCGGGTGAAGCAGCCCATCTTCTTCATCAACTCCGAGAAGTTTCAGTGGGCGGGAAACATCAGCCGCATGAAGAAGCTGGACTCGGCCGTCATCCAGCGGAAGATGATCACCATCAGGTAGAGCGCAGCGAACAGAATGTGGGCGTCGTCGTTCCCGTGAGGAACATAGTCGTGTCCTGACGCTGTGCCGATGGTTTCCTCCTCCAGAGGCGCGGTCCACCAGAGCTTCCCAGACTTCACCTTCCTGACGGGCAACTGGATCGGCAAGCTGATGAAGCTGAAGGGAGAGATCGACCCCGAGGTCGCCATGGACCTCTGCAACAAGGCGACGCTGGCCTTCCTGCAGCGCCACCTCGGTGAGAACAGCAGGGCCTCACGCTCACGGGGAACCTGGAGGAGTCATGGAAATGTGTTATATTCATGTGTTCATGACGTTCATTTACGCTGAGTTTGAAATAATTAATATGCTTTTAAAAGAAAGACACTCAGAATATAAGCAGGCATCCATACAGGCATCTATATAAATGTTTATTCTTTTAATCAAACTATTGTCTCATTCATTTGTGTCATTTAAGGTTTACTGTATCAGGATTCATACACATTCTGACCAATGCATTTCCATGACTTTAAACCAAATTTCCATGACCAAACATTTAGTGAAATCTGGGTGTAAACAGTAAAAAGTGAGTAAATGTAGTATTTAAACTAACAATGAGAATACAAAGCATACAGTAAACCTTAAATGACACAAATGAATGAGACAATAGTTTGATTAAAAGAATAAACATTTATATAAATGCCTGTATGTATGCCTGCTTATATTTTGAGCGTCTTTCTTTTAAAAGCATATTAATTATTTCAAACTCAGCGTAAATGAACGTCATGAACACATGAATATAACACATTTACATGACCTTTACAGGTTTTCCATGACCGTAAAAACCCTGAGTATGCTTTGGAATTCTCATTGTTTGTTTAAATACTACATTTTCTCGCCTTTTCATGTTTACACCGAGATTCACATCATGGACATTTGCTTGGAAATGCACTGGTCAGAATGTGTCTCAACCCTGGAACATGGACGTGAGCACGATCCCCAGCAGTCTCTCCTTGTGTCTCACCATCTGACTTTTTGCAGGACTAAAGAAGAACTTTAATCAGTGGGACCCTCTGATCGAAGGCCAAGACGACAACCTCATCCAAGGAACCAACATTACGGTGCTCCAGTCTTCCATGTGAGCCGGAGAACATACCGCTGGGGTTTCACCTGGTGCGGTGGGAGTCGGCGGAACCGAAACGGTCCTCAAAATGTCTGGCCAGGCCTGCTCGGCATCACAGACAGACTAAATCTAACATTTAGAAATCGTAATAGATAGAAAAGAAGATCTCTACCTCATCAGCAGGACAGATTTAGTTTTTCCTCGACAGATAAAAAACAGCGTTTGTTTCACGAGGCCTGAATGTTCACTGTTCGTGAAATCCTCACTTATTACCGGGAAGTTCTTGGAGAAATTCTTTTAATCACTCTCATCTTTGAGTGTAAATGAGATCATGTTATTTAACAGACTGTGTGTCTCTGTGGGCGTATGATCTTCCAACAGAGACGTGCTCCACTATGATTGCAGTGTGATTCTGGAATGAGACCGATGGGCGTTGTTAGAACAAATGGAGATCGAGGACTCGTATCTCAGATGAATTATTAACCTAGCCAAGATATGAAACTACACATATCCATCCTGATTCAGAGGGCAGCTACATATAGTAAGTAGATCAGCGTCATTAAAAGGTTAAGAAAGCACGTGCCTTCACTCTACTGTTCACCCTGAGTCAATGTAACTGCTTCTACTTTTATACTCTACCGTCTGGAATATCTGCCGTAACAGAAACCCAATAAATCTGGTTTGTATACAAACACGTCTTTAACTCGCTCCTTTAAAAGGCCTGGAAAGCGATGAGCTCACTAACTGGAAAAAATAAAATGTGTATTTTGGGGTGAACTGACCCTTTAAGAGGCGGAACCCATCCCTTCATTCAGGAGACATCTTCAGAGAAACCACACCACTGCTCCTGTGTTACCGGAGTAAACCTTTTTTTTAAACGGTCCAGTGACACAAGCGTTCTGCTGACCGACTGGTACAAATAAATAAAAAAATAATTCACATCATCTTCAGGGACATCATGAGACACTGGGATGGTCTCAAAACCTGACAATGAGCCTTTTCTTAATTCTGCAAACATTAATGCTAGAATGCAAGTTGTGCCTGAAGCAGACAGACATGTGTTGACAGTAGATATCATCATAGTCTGGCTTATAGTATACATGAGAAATAGCAGCTCACTAAACCTAGTTCTTGGGAGTGGGACTGCAGACCACACAGTAAACAGAAGTAACTACAACATTATGTAAAGAAAACCAGGACCCCATAGATCTGTACTGATATTTATTTTGCCAACTCAAATATGTCTTCAACGCATGCATGTATCCATACAAAAAAAACAAAAATACAGAAACAATCTTGAATTTTTTTTTTTTTTAAACAAAAGTACTTTCCAAAGAATGATGTGGCAGTTTATCACAACAGATCATCTGTAACACAACAAACAACAAACTGCTATTAAAGCCATTACTGTGGAGGCCCTTCAAACCACAGGGCTGGGTTCCAACAGGAACAATGACATTGGCTAAAGGATAAAGATGATTTACAGGAAGAAAAGAACAGAACATGTTCGAACTTAAAGGACATGCAGTTGCTATTTTTGTCTGATGAAAAAGGCAAATGAAGGGAACAGAAGGTTACTTGTCTGGCTGCTGCTGAACAAGCAGAACCTCCGCTGAGCCGTCGTTGACGATCAGAGAGAGATGAGTCAGGGTCGACAGCTGGGCCTCTAAAACGCAAAGAAAGTACAAAGATTAAGTGATCTGATATCACATGCAACAGATCACAGATACACAACATGCGCCAAAATACTTGTAAAGGTGTTTTCATAACCCATTTAGATATTTGTTTTCTTCAACAAAAAAGGCAAAAACCAGTAAACAACTTTTTTTCTCCAAAGTTGTATTGAATTGTTTCCATGCAGGTTTTTTTAATGCAATACTTCAAAATAAGCAGAACAATACATGATGGTGAACACGGCTAACGGCCGCAGCTCATTTATCATACTAGATCTCAGGAAACGCTTCTCTTCTCGTGAACTAGAACAGTTTACAAACGGCAGTTGAGTGCAGATTTGCGAGCGCCGAGCCAACACGGGTTAGTCTCTCTCACTCACACACACACACACACACACACACACACACACACACACACACACACACACACACACACACACACACACCGTTGTCTGTACCAGTTAGATAGGCTCGCTGGTCAATAGCTTTATACTTTTTTTTATATTTTTATACTTTTTTTATTAATACTTTTTTTTCTTCAGAAAAGTGAACAATTTAAGAATTTCCAAAAGTCAATGTTTTTATGTAATGTAATATTCTGCTTCTATCCATATTTGTTGGTGTTTATCCTTTCAAAAACAGTTTCATTGCATTGAAGAAAGCCAAATTACATTCTTTAAAGAAAGTTGATTATGAAAAAAGGTTAACTCATAATCTCATGAATCACTTTATTCAAGTTGAAGGTTTTTTTATTCACGGATTTGTTTTTAGGGTGTTGACTTCATAAAATGAGACATTTAAAGCTTCATTCCAAAGTAAAACTATTTCGTACTACCCGCTTTGATGTATCCCACTATACCTCATGCTAAAATTGCTACATATAATTATTAAAGTCAAATATTAACAGCATTACTTACCAAAACTGTCATCTGCAGACAAACATAAGTCTTCTTCAAGCGTGCCATCGGTGAAATCCTGGAAAAAAACAACAAATTCTAAACTTAGACAATGAGTGTTGTGGATATGATGTTTACTGTTGCGTGTCACTCAGCCGCGGTGTTCTGCTCCAACAAAGAATGTCAGGAAACATGATAACGTGCCTCAGTATCCTGGTAGCAAATCTCTCAGAACCTAAATAAGATCTTTTCCAGGAACCTCTTTCACAAAGGCAGATCAAAGACATCCAAGTGTGAATCTAAAGGTATCTATGAGCCACTGCTTTAATGAAACCGGACTGGGGAGGTTGTGCATTGCTGGGTTGAGTAGAAGCCGTGTGCTGCTTAATATCTGTGTTTCAAATTCTCTTCATCTTGGTGGATTTGGAGCTCGTCATTGTAATAGTAAAAGAAGTCACCCGAAGAGATGTATGTTACGCTAGCTACTCAAGTTATATTGAATGTATAAACATGCTGCCTTTTTAATGATTGTGAATAAAAACGCGACCCTGCTTGAGAGGAACTGTTGTTCCTTCATGTCATCGGGTTCTGTCTGGATCTCCAGGTGATGAGCTGGTTTACTTTTACTCTGTAGCTTTAGCTTCCATCTTTATCTTTTTAACCTGTGTTCTCTGCTGAATCAGTTTAACATCCTGATACATCCTGTCTGCTTCTCTGAAATCTCATTCTTGACAGTAGCAGCGGGGCTCCAGCCAAAAGGCTTCATCTTAACCCCCGAATGCAAACACTTACCTCTCTAGGACTGGGGGGTGTTAGCGCCAGCTGCTCAATCTCCTCCCTTGCATATTCTTCATGTGGACCTAAAACAACAAACAACAACCGGTTTAATCAGGCTTACAACCCAGCAGAATATGGTTCGTTTCTGTGGTCAAATAGTGGAATTCGGTTTACTGTCAAACCTGCATGTCCTTGTGAAAATCAATCAGTGTTAACGTTTACAAAGTGGCCTTATTTTGTTTGAAAATGTAAATTACGCTTAAATCACAATGTATAGCTGGCACATTGTGTACCTCTGCAGACGTCTGTCTGACAGTTCTCTTTGACGAGACAGGTCACCTCTTCAATCAGGTCACTCTGAAACAGAAGACATGCACTCATCACCGATGTGATGTTTTAGCGTATAATTCTAGAATTGTGTTTATTGATCTCCATTACCAAATCTGGACAGTGGACTGCGTTCTCTCGTGGCTCAGCGTCGGATGGCAGAGCTGCAAACACAGAGGAAGGTGACCCAAAGATCCTTTGTCTCAATGTAATAAAATATACTATGAAGAACATAGACGGAGCCAAGAGGAGGAGGAATGTTTTCACTTCCTCATTCCATTCTGACACACAAACATGACAAGATGGTAACCAACCAAAAGGGTGATCTTGGTGAAGAGCCGATGCCCCGTCTTCATTCTAAAACAGAACACAACAGCTGTCATCCATCCAGAGCTTCCTTGAATACAGACCAGCTCAATAAAAACAAACTGTCTTTGCCTATTGGCATCTGTCCAATCGGTACTGAGCATGTGCAACTCAGTCTAATGTGTAATGTAAATGAGCTGATGAATGATAGAACGTGATATCTGATCGCTGCATAGACTCTTGTTAGAGTTGCATCGGAGACATTTCTGGTAATGGTATCACAACAACAGTATTTAGGCTGATAATCAATAGTTTTAAGCTGCTTAAAAAATTATTTTCATTTGACATAAATCTGGTTCTACCCTACCTTGTTATGCTTGGCCTCATCCAGCAGGGAAAGGTCTCCTGTGTCATGCTCTGATGAAGCTTCTGTGAAGACAATCAGCATCAGACTCCATATCTACTGCACAGCATCACACTGCATGTCATTTAAAAACACGACGGGATACAAACAGTGACTTGTGGGGACCAAGAAGACCAAAGCTAGAAGCAGTGTAAGAGGATAATACACATTCCCTTTTATAAGAACTTGACTAACTATTACCACATATTTAAGCATATTAAACCTGCGGTATCTATTCTAGACCATCTTAGTGTATTATACATATTATATTAGAGATGACTCACCAGGTAATTGCTGTTGAAGCTCTCCACAACGACGCTGTGAATCTTGTTGGACCTAAAATGTCAGAAATGTAATGATTTTGATGCAAAGAAATACAATTTCAAAACCCAAATTGACAGTTCTGATAATACGTTTTTATTCCTGCTTTCTCCATATTCACATGATGTCTTGATAAATTCACTGTTATGCCCATTTCCACTGCACACCTCTTTCAGTAAAAGTCATAGTTTTCATTCACCAATTCATTATAGTCCCCTTATTTTCGTTTTAAGCAGTGAAGGCAACAATACAACTCCAAAAATTCAAGCCTTTTGGTTTTAGAAAAGTGGAACACTTTATGAAGTTGGGGGAAAAAAGAAAGAAATAACCGCAGCAAAGTGGTCAGTAGATCATGGCTCTGTTTAGGGCTGCAACTAACAATTATTTTAATAATCAATTGATTATTTTTTCGATGAATCGGATTAATAAAAAAATAAAAAAATAAATAACAAAAATATATAACTAAAAAGCATTCATTTCCAACCCTTTATTCAAAAACAGAACCGAGTGCAAAACATCTTCAGAAAGCACAAACAGGTTGCTCCTTGAACATTCCTGAGCTGTTAATTAAAAAATGTGAGCCCTTTTTACTGTAATTGATCTCGTTGGAGCAGAGGCTGCATTACGCATGCCCTGCTTTATCAACATGTATGAAACACTGGGACAGTGGGAAGCTGTACTGCTCCTCTCACGTCGGTTTTGACCTCCACCTTCAGGCCCAGCTCCACCTCATCTCAGCCCTGCGCTACATATAGAGTCCTCTTCCTTAAACTCTTTCATTCACATCATCTTATCAATATCTGGGCCTCTTATGACCACAACATGGCGTTGTTGGCTAAGCCCAAATATGTTCTACTTTGTAAAAAAATTAAAAACCTGCAGCCAGATCCTCCGGTGTGCCGGTTTAACGCCAACGAGTGACTGGTGAACTGAACCAGACCGGGGGTTACGGCATGTTTCATCACGTTACGTTTTTTTACAAGCAAGACTGAACTGTAACGGAACATAACGTAACTTTAACGACAATACACAACCCAAACACGTTAGCTAACGTGATAGCAAGCTGACTAGCTTCCATTAAAAACAAGTTTGAGGGAAATGAAGACGCTTTTGTTGGACCAGCCCTGTATTAGTGACCATGTTCATGATCGTTACCATTTGAATATCGGCTTTTATGGTTGTCTGCAGCTTCACCTTTGAATAGCCTACAAGTTTAAATGTAGTCTGTCTTCCAACCACCCTGAGCTACAAATACCCCAAAAAGCCATAACCCCTCTATAGAAACTGTGCAGATACATATACCATACATGGACATTACCTCTGCTGATTTACTGCTGAGACCATCATCTCTTGCACTGGTAATTTTCCAGTCATCACTTGGCTCGTTTAGGTCTGCAATGCAAATGGGGGGAAAAAAGCAGAATCATTGCGAGAAGACAGCAAAGTTTGAATGATAATCACACTCATGCCGTGTTCACACCGGACGCGGCATTGTTAAGTCAATGCACAGGTTAGGTTGCAAAAAAGCGGATTTTTCGCCGGGCGTCGCGATAGAGGTGAAACGGCATTGAGAATATTCGCAACTCCGCTTTTCCACCGGCGTTCAAATATTTCAACTCCAGCGAATAATTCGCATGACGCTTGAGTTACGAAAGCCAATCAGCGTTGAGAAGCTCCGCCCGGCATCACCGCCGTTACTGAATGAAACTGCTGGTCCGCTGAAGGAGCGCTGGAAACGGCTTCATTCAGACACTCGTCCTGGAGTCTAGTTCTGCTTTATACTAAAGCAGAACTAGAGGTTATTTCAATGCTGAATGGCGGAAATAGTAAATGCTTTCACAAACACGGAGATAGAAGCTCCGCCCGGCATCGCCGCCGTCCTGCCATTACTGAATCAAACTGCTGCTGGTCCGCTGAAGGAGCGCTGGAAGCGGCTTCATTCAGACACTCGTCCTGGAGGAGTCGGAGCTGTGTGTGACCACGGATAATATTATGAACCCAGACACGGGGCGGTTGATGTCCCGACGTGTGTGGGACTTCCTCAACAAGTATAAAGCAGAACTAGTGGTTATTTACCTGGTGGATGAAGGAAATAGTAAATGTTTTCAAGATAGAGATAAGCCCCGCCCCCTTTTCCCAGCGATGGTTGCGAAAAAACGGATTAACCACAGAGCGAATTTTTCACCTGCGGCGCGATATAGGCGAAGTGGCATTGCGAAAATTCGCAACTGTTTTGGTGTGAACACGGCATTAGGGATGGGAATCTATGCACCAGCCGATTCAATTCAATTCTGATTTAGAGGCCTACGATGTGATTATAAAACAATTACTGATTCATCTTGATGCATAAAAAAAAAAAAAAAGAAGTGTACATACAGTACATGATAATTACATGATTTTAGTCCCCATTTATGGGCTATTTTTAAAACACTGCGTATTTGCAATGATTCATAATGAGTTTGTTTTTAAACCAGGGGGTGCCCGTCAGATTGTATTATATTCGGCTGCTCAAGCTCAGCCGCCCTCACCAAAGCTCTGCTAGTATTTAGCATAGCTTAGAACCTAATCAGCACGTGTATCACGTCTGTTGCATTCAGAGGCAGCGGTCAGGAACGGACACAGCATAGTGTCACAGAAATGTTATAGGTGATCATAACGTTGAGAATTGAGTTTTACATTTCCGATTGTTGAGCATCTAAGCATTCATTCAGTAGCCACTGAAGTGCGATACCTGTGGAGACATCTGTCAAACGGGTCGCCTCCTCCACAGAACAGGTCGCCTCAGAAGACCGGGTCGCCTCTTCGACAGAACAGGTCGCCTCCTCAAAAGAATCCTCAAAAGAACAGATCGCCTCCTCAAAAGAATCCTCCACAGAACAGGTCGCCTCCTCAAAAGAATCCTCCACAGAACAGGTTGCCTCCTTGACAGAATCCTCCACAGAAAAGGTCGCCTCCTTGACAGAAAAGCTCGCCCACTCCACAGAAAAGGTCGCCGCCTCGACAGAATCCTCCACAGAACGGGTCGCCTCCTTGACAGAATCCTCCACAGAACAGGTCGCCTCCTTGACAGAATCCTCCACAGAACAGGTCGCCTCCTCCACAAAACAGGTCGCCTCCTCGACAGAAAAGGTTGTCTCCTCGACAGAATCCTCCACAGAAAAGGTCGCCTCCTTGACAGAAAAGGTCGCCGCCTCCACAGAAAAGGTCGTCCACTCCACAGAAAAGGTCGCCGCCTCGACAGAATCCTCCACAAAACAGGTCGCCTCCTTGACAGAAAAGGTCGTCTCCTCAAAAGAATCCTCCACAGAACAGGTCACCTCCTCCACAGAACAGGTCACCTCCTCAACCCTGTCACCCTGAGCAATAAAGGCAAAAATTCACATGTCAGATGTGAAAACTTCTACAGTTTGATTTCAGAATTCTGCAGATTCAAATCCTTTACTGAATGTTGGGGAGCAGCTGTGCAGGTCTGTGTCTCAATAGCTTCTGTGGCCAAGTCGAGTGGCAGGACTGCAGATACAAAGAGATAACTTCTTTAGATCAGACTTTTGCAGTCCCGATACCAATACCTGGGCTTTGGGTATCAGTGTTTAATTAATTAACTGTTTGCGTAACTGGTTGAAATAGACTGGGATCATTCTTTTATACGCACGACATCAGGCTCGACTTAAACATTGCTTTCCTGACTTTGTATAACAAACAAAATACATAGAAATCAATTTACTGAATTCTTATTTGTTAAAATATTTATATAGAACAGAGAAGGCTGAACAGTCATTAAATAAATACTTTCACTTTGCAAACAAATATTCAGAGATGTTCATTCATCAAACCTGAATATCCATCCTCATGATGAGCCACGTTATCCTCTGCGGTCATCAAGTCATTCTAAAACAAAAGATGATCAATCATTGACCGGCACACTATGTCAGTTTAGTCCTGTAAAACTATCAAATAGGTCACATACTATAATAATTTGCTCTGCGCAATAACTACAAAAAGCACAGGAAAATAACACCATCCAAAATACGGATTTTGCTTAACATTACCTCAACATGTGCGGTGACACATGCAAGCTCCTCCTTTGGGACACCATCTCCATTGTCAATCTCCTGCTCTGTAGGAACATCTATGTAGATGATCACAATCACAAAATACAGTACGTTATGAACACATGGTATTATAAATTAGACTCATTTTGGTTATCCAAATGTATTTAACACCTACCATTTTCAAAGTGGCTAACTACTTTCTACATATAGTCTATTAAACAAAGATGGTCTTCCTAATTACCTAAGGCCAGTGTAAATTATGTTGCACGGTAATGTGATAGCTTGCCTTAAAGCCTAAGTCTACACTGAGTGTTTCATGGCAATATGAAGGAATCCCTCACCAAACGCAGGAAGCACGCAGTAGGGCAGCACCACTTCAGCCTGAATCTACAAATGACAAAATGCACCAATAAAACCAATGGAAGAGGAAAAGGCCGTTTTAGAGAGTAAACTGTGTGAAGCGATACAAAAAAATGCCATGTACCTGTTTTAAGTCTTCAGACATGTGAACATGCGTCTCAAGCTGATCAACGCTCTCCTTGGGGCAGAATGCTTTACGAGAAACCTTTAGAAGAACGCAACACTCAATTGGATTCCATCAAGTCTATTTACCCATACGTGCTCAAGTCAGCAGTACAAGCAACTTCACACCTATTTGAGAGTCATTGTCACACAGCTTACCATTTTCACTGTAGTCGTACTGGTTAGAGAATTATCCTTTGCCACGATAACCTTGCTGTCATCTCCGTCTTCAGTCAGATCTGGAAATGCAAAGAAAAATGTACGTTATTTAAATATGCCATTTACCTTTAGCTGTTTATTTGATAGGCAGGAATGCATCATATTATTTACTTATCAGAAACAAAAGATGGAAGAAATGAATGTGTTTACCTGAAGAATTTATGATGTCAAAGCTGCTTTCCATACTGTAGGTAGGAAGCTCTCCTGGCAGAGACTTCAAACCGGCCATTGCTACCAGTGACTCATCTATGGCCTCCGGCGGGTTCTCATCCAATGGAGAATTGAATTCATCTGGCCCAACTAAATCCAATTTCTCCTCTTCAACTCCTTTGTCAGTTTCCACCGCACTTTTGTCACATCTTAAGATACCTTGGGCACCTTTGTTATGGAGTTTAGGTAACCTCGTTTCATCCATGCCACCATCACATAGCAACGTATCTGTGTGGGGGTCAACAAGCTCCCCAGTGCTCTGCTCTTCAAATTGCAGTTGTGTTTGGCATGGAGGGGTCAGTCCAAAAGCACCAGGTTGGTTTTCCGTCATGGCGCTCTTCCACCAGGTTTTCAGTGCTTCATTTATCACTTGGCCTTCACATTCCATCTGCACAAGGCATTTGATTTTTCCTGCTTCTCTTATTACTCTGGTGACAGTCAGCTGAAGCACTTTGTCTGTTGTAAGCGCCGACAACTCATCTACTGCACTGCTTTGCCAGGATCCATGTGAAGCATCAAAGCCGTCCAGCTCACACAAGAATGCCTGTTGAGGAGCTTCCGTCAGGTCAGGGGGTATTTCCCTCAAATCTGTAAAGTTGACTTGGGTCTTGTTTCCATAGTCCACAAAGAGAACAGACAGCCCATCTTCATCTCGGTCTAAGACTTCCGCTCGGTACCAAAAACCATCGTCTGAAAAGAGAGCAATACATGGACTGCCAGGGGAGATAGAGTCTGGGTCAATGTGCTTGTGATCGGCAGAATCTGCATCCAATACTTTTGAGACACTTGATGTAATCTTCTCAAGGTCCTCCGAGTCCACGGACTGACACCAAAAGGTCTGAGCATCACTTATAGCCGTGATGTAGACCTCTAACTTCTGTCCCTCTAAAATCTCTTTTTGGTGGTAACATAGCGAGGAGTTCAGTGGTGATTTATCTGAGTTCCCTGGCACGTTCTGCAAGATCTGTTTAGGCTGTGCCTTGACTTGTTCAGGTTCCCCACAGGCAATTTCAGAATCATCAGTTGAGCAAGGAGGAGGAACTTTACACATCACATTCACACCAATGTCTTTAAGTCTGACTTCCCACACAGATCCTGACTGCCTGAGGAAGTGGCACTTGAGCACCTTTTCTCCATTACTACCTATGTCTTCTTTGAATACTGACACGACTTCTGGGTCTAGCACTTCCTCTTTTGCAAGACCAGAAGCCTCGTTCAGCATACAGTGTGTGCTGTAGCTTGGAAGCTGCAAGAAAGACTTCTGAAGTATGCCAATCTTGGAAATTGGCATCACTGCGGTGTTTCCGAAATCGACAAATTCAACAAGAGCCATCGTTTTGCCGTGGATCTCCCTTACAACTGCTCGGTACCACGAGGAATCATCTGCGAACTCCGCTTGAACGAGATCACCTGGATGCACGTCTTTGACGACGTTGGTTTGCGGGGTGGATTGGGGATCATTTAGCTTTTCCACAATGGAGAATATGTCATCCTCCTCTCTGACAAGTTGCACATAGAAACTCAAAGGGCTATTGCAGTGCGAGACATAAACATCTGCTTCCATATCTGATGTGATAGAGTTTGATGGTAGGTCTGCCAGTTGAGGGAATTTTTCCACAACACTTTCCTTCAGAAGTTCAGTGCCAGGGGATTTGGGCTCAATGAGCGGTTTAGTTTCTGTGGGAAGACTTTCTTTTCTTGGTTTGATATGGGCAACTGCCGACTCTGAACCATTTTCTGTACTACTTGTCTGTCTTTTGTGTGGAGGTTTGTAGAACTCAAAGGGAACATGTCTAATCTTTTGGCCATTTTCACAAACATAGTCCAAAGGCTTTGATGCAGACTGCTGACTTGTATCGCCGTTCTGCATTTCTGCAGCTTGTTCTGGGGTAACTTTTGGACTCTTTTGTAAACGATTTGCTGAAGCCTCGAGTGCTCTCTGACTCTGGAAGACAACATTATTTTCTGTGTGCTTCTCAGACTGAAACATCTTCTTGATCTTCGAATTGACCTGAGTCTTTGCGTGATACAGCTCAACCTGCAGTTTCCCATCATGTTCTCGGGCCACTACTAGTGCTCGGAATTTACCGTTTGTTGCACTGGTCTCAAACCAGCTGTTCATCTCAGTGGGAACGTTGGCCGGGACATCAGAGAGACTACACAGAACTGCTTGCACAGGCACAGCCATGATGTCACTGGCCTCTCTGGGAACTGGAAGCAAGTCAGACTTTTCCACCTCAATAGTTTCACCATAATCGACAAAGTGAACCAGAATTGCTGGCTTTGTAGCCTTGATCTGTCCCCTGTACCAGTGTCCATCGGTGTATTTCGCAAAGCACAAAGTTCCAAAGACAGTTGGGAGCTTTACATTCCTAAGCTGATGACAGAGATTTCCCACTTTGATCTTGAGATCTGTTATCACATCAGCATTTTTCTCGAGGTGGCAGTAGAACTCATGGACATTGTTCACACGTGTCACTGTGACCTGTTCCTCGGTTCCAGTTTTGATATTGTGCGTTGAGTAGTAGTACGTGTCCAGACGGAAAGATGGCCCAGCAGCTTTCTTGGCAGGTGCACTTTTGACCAGATTGATAATACTGGTGCAGACACTCTCAAAAGGAGTTTCTAGATCCACAATGTTGAAAACGATCTTCTGCTCACTGTACATGACAGCATATATGGTGCACTTCAAAATCGCAAAGTTGGAGGACGCCATTTCAACAAAGCTGTGGAACTTTGCTATTGCGTCTCCATTCCACTCATTTATGGCAGACATGGGGTCAACGGGATTTAACAGACTGCATCGAAAAGCTTGGCCTTGTAGGGCAAGGAATTGTGGGCTGATTCTCCTCAGGTCATATAGGGAGATTGTCTCAGTCTGGCCATAGTCAACAAACAACACATCCACAAGTGACTTTTCACGTTTGTAAATGACAAGGGCCCTGTACCACAATTGGTTATCAGGGTGGCGAGCGATACAAGCCATTTCCACATTGGGTTGGAACTCACTGCCAGCATACTGAGCCTGTATGTCATGCATGAGCAATTTCAAGTGCCCTGTATTTTGTACTTGTTGGCACCAAAAGTCATTTGGACTTTGAATGTAGGACACTCTGACATCAATGACACTTCCAATGGGAAACATGTGCTCCTTGAATGTAGGAATTTGTTTGTCCTTACCGACAGCACCAACTGTGTTCACGGTCGTCTGGAAAGACATTCCTTTGTTGCTGTATACACCCGGGAGCCTGGCATCTAGGAGTTGTGGCAGAATAGCAGGTTGCGTGGCCATTTTAGTTTTGAGTTGTCGCTGCGTCTCAGCATGGCCAGAACTACACATCAGTGTGCTGAGATCTCTTTCTCCCTGTGCTTCAGGATCTGTTAGTTGAACAACATAACCCTCACCATATCTTTCTATCACGTGTACAATTAGATCTTTATCTTTAACTGCTTTGATGAAGAAATCACAGGCACTTCGACGCCATTTCCCATCTTTTGGCCTGACACCAGCCAGGGAGCACTTCAGTGAAAGACATGGCAGCTGTTTGAACTCGTCAGGAAGGGTCCTGATGTTACTCCTGTCCACCATTTCGGTATTTCCATAATCAACAAAGAACACCTTGACTTGTGTCTCGCTAGCCTCCGCCACAGTTGCTCTGTAGAACTCCCCATCTTCTGCCTTGGCAGCACAGTAGAGCCCAACTGTTGGATTCCTCACCACATCTATATTATCCGAGTCTTTGTACAGATGGTATATACTATCCATCAGTTCATTGAACTTATTAGCATAGCTCTGTGTTTGGATCCAAAACTCTGAAGGGTCAGATATGTGATGAACTGCCGCCGCATGTGAGGAATTGAGAGAGAGTTCTTCGGTTGGCAACCTCACTATTCCTTTCCATTCTTCTCCCTCTGCAGTTTGTCCATGAGTTAACATCTTTCTTTGATTTCTTTCTTGTTGAGCTGGATGCTTGCAACTGGATGCAGTGTTGCAGATTGCATAATCTCCAAGTGTTTTTTCACTCTCCAGAAAACAGCTCTCCTTGGAAGCAAACAGGTTGTTAATGCTTGTGTTGTCATCGCCATAGAGTGTGACATAGTAAACACCCTCAGATATGCTTTGGTACTCAAATTTGGCAATCACTGTCTTGTGCAGAAGAAGGTTCTTGAGAGAGTCAATCTGGCTGGTTGTCCATCCAACCCCTTTGTCAATGATTCCATGGAAGGAACAGATGTATGTCACAACTGGCATCCTGAAGAACTCTGAAGCCAGTGGTCTTACATTCTCCATTTGAACAAACTGTTTTGTTCCATAGTCTACGTTTAACACTTCCACCACTTTTTTGTTTGAGCATACCTGTTGTAGAACAGAGCGGTACCACTTGCCGTCACTTCCTTTTGCAGCGCACGGAAACCCAATCATTTCTGGACTTACAATGCAATTGTCTGTTCTGCCCTCACAGCATTGTGCCATTTTCCCCGAGAGTTTCTTCAGTTCTTGTGAGAAGACTTTCAACTGGCAAAACATCCGCTGGGGATTCGTCACTTCTGTGACTATGACGGTCTCCACAGTTCCTGCTGCCAACTCGGGGAACATGAAGATCTCGTTCTTATGCAGTCGCTCACCTGCTGCCATTGAGATCAGATTCTTCGGAGACCCCTCCACTCCACTGTTGGACTGCAGCGACATGAGGACAAAGTCCTGAAACACATCTGGAGACAGCTTCCTGACAATTCCCATCTCATACATTAGTTTTGATATGGAAGGAATATGCAGGATAAATGTTCTTTGCGGCACAAGTACATCTTGCACATGTGCCTTCACGGACTTTCCTGAGAGAGATTTTAGAAATTCAAGAGCCCCTGGGGACCATCTCTTCTCAGGTGAGAGTGGTAACACATTGGCTAGGACACAAAATTCCACTTCAGATGGCAGGTGGAAGTAGTTCTTCTTGCCCCATGCTAGCTGACTTGTGGTAGTGCTATGTGTTCTCCCTTTGTCAAAGAGGAACACACTGTATTTTGAGCCATTTTTGGAAACTATGCGAGACCTGTACCAAGAGCTGTCTACTTGAGCCAAGCACTGGTCACCAGGATTTCCTTCAAACTCTTGAAACGTGTTTCCAGGAGATTGAATCTCTTTGGCAAGCCACGCATACTCTGCTGTCCTCTCCTCGCTAAATTTCCCCCAGAACTCCACAAGCACACAAAGAGGATGCAAGTGGACGCTGCTTATGAGGATGGTTACATCTGAATATTGGGCTGGGAGTCCTGGGATTGAAGACATTTTGGTAGTTTCATGTAATCCAGCTACCCATGATGTTTCACCTCTCATCAACACAGCCGTGTGACTACTGGACGTTATCTGAAAAAATATACACACACAAAAACACACCATTGCCACTAACTCCTAAAATTCTTGTTCAGATATACTTTCTTGGTATTCTTCTAAAAAGGTGCATCACAAATGTAAACTCTGCAGTTACACACAAAATATAGTAAGAATCGAACCACAAATGTTATACAACCATTTCTGGTTAAGATAATCAGTTTAAGATCCTATCAATGTAATAAACAAGACATGTCTGCAGACCATCTCTTTAATAAGCTAACTCATCTAAGGCTGCGTTTCCTCTTATGTACTGGGAAAATCAAAAGGATGAAATAATACCCAATACTGCGAGTCTAGTTAATAATACATCCATGAGGTGTATGCTCATTAGAAGCAAAAACTACAAAAGTGTTAAAAAGGATTTTACAACTGAGAAAAACATGTTATTCTGTCTACGCAGCCTCTAATTAAACTCTAGTCAAGTAAACTGTTCACGTTACAAAACATTCCACTAGGAATGTGCATATATGTATTGGCCAATTCAATCCATTGCAGAAAATGCTGTCATATATTAAAAATACTCACTGCTTCTTTGTTCTTTTCAGATTCGCATAGTAGATGGCAGACTTTGCACAAATCTTGCAGAGAGCAGGTTCAGTGGAAAATCTAAAAACAGGTTCATAGCATGTTAAAAAAAACACAGGAACTCACAAAACTATTAATCAATTGCACGCAATTAAATACTAAGGAGTGATGATGAAGATATGCAATTGTACAGGTGGGCAACCTTAAGTGCATGTGCCAATGGCTTAACCAATGGCACACTAACAATGAGTGTGCAGTACAAGAATGCTTTTTGTAAATCTTGAAGAGCCTTGCCAAATTTCTGTCACAGCCATTAGCAGTTGTGCAGGCTGTTTACGGTACTTCCCTGACCCATATGCCATAAAGACTATTCATATTATTAAAGTTCAAACTTAGTCTATGGTGGGACAATATATTCATAGAAAGTAGTAGAACAGACAAACTTAAAAACATTTAAGCCATACCTGTTTGTTAACATGAGTTGGTTAAATATAAAAGACGTATTACTTTTACTTAAGCTTGCAAACCTTAAAACACTGCAGACTTAAACAACCCGTGACTTACTTGGTCTAATAACTTTTCCTCATCTGGCAAAACCCCCTGTTTGGCTGTAGTCAATTTTTTTTTAACAATAAATTTGAATAATGTTAACTATTGAGTGGCAATATTACATTTGAGATGTAAAAAAATTATATATATAATCTCGAAATAGTCAAACAAAATAAATAGTGTAAAAAAAAAGAAGCATAAATATAAAATATTATATGACGTAAATAATCAATTAAATTGTGTGTACCTTTAATATTAAGGAGGCACAAGCTATAAATTATTAGTCATTTTCTAATATAATTTTCAGAAATCAAATATTCACAACGCTCCATGACCTACATTGTACGATGTCAAGTTCTAAAGTACACGGACATAAAACGTCCTTACGCCGTTAACAGGTTACACATGCGCAACTCGCCGATTCTTGGAGTTTTGCTGCTGCGTCTCTCAAACCAGAATATAGATCTAAACGCAACAGTATGAATTGAGGAAAGCAGGCTTATTGCAGCCACTAATACTGATAAAGTGATGGCTCACATATCTGCACTCATTCTGTTGTGTTTATGAACAGGTTGCACGTTATTATCTTAAAAAGATATTCAGTGCAAAACAGGTTAATTGAGCACCACTGCCTTACCCAGTGTAGGGTGAAAACAGCAACACATAGCGGTTTTATCTGGCGTATTAGCTCTATAAAGACCATATCACGTTTTAGAGAAAAGAAACTGTAAAAAAAAAATCGGATTTAAACAAATTAATTATAAACCTTAAAACATAAAAACATTGGAGCAATAAGAAGGATAACCGAATGGTCAAACAGCTAGCTAGCAACCTAGTTAGCGTTAATGTTACACGTTTTGGTTTGAGCCGTTCGGCGGCCTAATTTAAATAAACAATTAATTTCACAGTGTTTACAGACAAAAACAAACCCGAACTCCACAGTTAACGAACCGTTTGCTAAATTAAACCGTCACACGCGCACGGGTTCAGCGTTAGCTACGGTTCCGTTCGGATGCTAGCTGGGTAGCTAGCTAGTTAACGTACTTCTGCCTTTTGAAATCAGACCCTCGCGCTAATTGGCAGGTGACGTTTACAGGTGCTAAGCTAATTCGACGCTAACTGTGGGCAGATTAGCGTGACGACTGATTTACACACAGCGCTGCTCTGCAGTAACTAATACTCACCCGTTGTGTTTTCAGGAGATCTCGCAGAGTCTTCTTCAACCCGCGGCGTCGGTTATAAACGGTTTCTGAATTACCGTGAACCCCGCGGCCCCTGGACGTGTTCACTGTTAGCCGACTCAACTGGCCGTGCGCACGCCGCCGAACACTCTAGACGCTTTCCGCCGTTTTTTTAGGGGTCTTTTTTTTCATCTGTGAGCAACCTTGTAACCCGGAACTGTTACTCTGTCACACACATTGGACTCAAATGAACTTGTACTAGTCAACACAAGTATACTAGAAGCCGGGCTCTGGTCCTGATAATCACAGATCAATAGTTTGAACTGACCAGATGAATCTGTTTTTATCTTATCATTTCATGGCTTTATCTTCATCATTGCATTTATCCGCAGCAGTTTAAAGCAGTTTAACACCGCACACACACACACACACACACACACACACACACACACACACACACACACACACACACACGTATGTGTTAATTGTACCTTATCATAAGGTTATTAGTGCAGCTAATGAATATGTGCATATCAAGACTGTACTGAATCAATTAAATTAAATTATTTAATAGTTTTTATTTTCATGTAATATTTAACAAAAAATGGAGGCCACAGATAACGCAGTATGAAATTCATGTATCAAAAATATAAACTGTGAGTTATAAATGGCTGATAGAGTGCCTTTCTCTCTGACACACACACACACACACACACACATATATATATATATATATATATATATATATATATATATATATATATATAATCATGTATTAATTGTACCTTATCATAAGGTTCTTAGTGCAGCTAATGAATATGTGCATCAAGAAACTGTTGATCATTTCATCCTCTACAAGTTTGCAGAGTTCACACACACACACGCACACACACACACACACACACACACACACACACACACACACACACACACACACACACACGTGCACAGAGATTGAACTACACTATAGTTGTTGTTCTACATTTCTTAGTAGACTCAGACAGACTCCCGGGTGCTTGTGCTGCCAACCAAGCCTTATGTGAACTGTGTCTTCCTCTGACTGGTGTAACCGCTGTCGGTTTTGCCTCAGTTGTTTCACCAGCACCTTCCCCGACACAGAAAGCAAAGGAAACATCATCATGGTCATCTGTTGAGTCATATTCTGCAGACAGGAGCAGCAGCTTGACTCAGCGGCTCTCAGGGTACGCTTGGTGCCCTCAAAGGTTTGACTGAACACAGGTTGATTATTGCATATAACAATACAGACATGGTCTTGCATAACCACTACACTCATACACAAGTGCATTTCTTCATGTGCCTGTGACCTGCCACACCGGCTGTTCTGCAATTTGCCCCCAACGTCTCTTTTTTGTCTATTTCAGTTGTTACCCCTTCTACTGAAGAAATACTATCATAATAATAAGAAAAAACATCTCATGTTGCTGAAACTGCCATTTACAAAGGTGTGGATGGCTATTTATTTTGAAATGTGGTTTTGTAGGGAACTTTTAGGCTACAAATGAATAGATTATAGATATTTTTCTGGCACTGATCCCTGCAGTTAAGTATTTGTTGTCTTTCCCACAAACTTGGTCCCTCTTCGGAGACTATTTAGTAAAAGGCAGCTCTTTTAGTTTGGAGGGTTTGTTGTACACACACACACACACACACACACACACACACACACACACACACACACACACACACACACACACACGTTTTAAAGCGCTGTGAGTGGTTGGTAGACTTGAACAACACTATATTCATCCAGTCCCTTTACGATGTGAGGAGAAGGGACATAGGAAAATGAGTGATTAATGATTGATCTGCCTTTGAGCAACACAAAGATTGATAGGAACATATATGTACGAAAAGCTCCAACAATGATATATATATTATAATAAAACTCTGCACTGGGACAACCGACATCCAACTCTGAAACCATGTGCAGCTCAGTAAAAGTGAAAGAAAGTTGAATAGAATCCCCACCTGACAGAGACAAAGTCAAATAGCTGTATGAATGTTTGGCCTTTAATGTATGCCAACTGTTCAGGTACATGAAAGAAATCACTTTACATTACAATCAATCAAGAAGTGGCTCTAGAAAGAAAACATGCACACACATGACCTTCCCACCCAATCCATTCACTGTGTATGTACTACACCACTAGGGGGAGCCATTGCACCATCATGTCGGAAAAGCGGCCGAGTTAACTAACGAATGTAGTTAGTATTCAAAGTGACATGTTGATAGCATGTTAGCAATCAGGACACAGTTATCTTAGCATAAAGCTACAGGAAGGGGAAAGGGGAAAACCTATGAATATATATGAAGCCGTAGCTGCTCTCATATTCAAGATTCAAGACCTGTCAATCACAAATACAGGAATGACGGGAGCATCTGTATTTGTGATTGACAGCAAACTCCAAGAGAATTAATCTCAAATACTGAAATGAGAGATGTTTTATAGTTATAATGAGTTGTAGTAGTAGTATTAATATTATTATTATTATTATTATTAGTAGTAGTAGTAGTAGTAGTAGTAGTAGTATAGTTGATGTTTACACACTCCGGTAAAGTAAGTGGCGGCAATGTACCGTCAACGTTTGTTTGTAGTCCGCCAGAGTAGAAGAAGAAGAACAGCCGGAAGTGAGTAACCACCGGACGACACCGCTGCCATTTTGAAAACGGGAAGAGCAGAGAGCCGGGATACTGCGTGTTTGTTTTCAGCGGTCTTATTTACACGTACTAATATTTCACCATGGCGATGCAAGCAGCGAAACGCGCTAATGTAAGTCTGAGCACGTCTGCGGTTCTTTGAGGAAAATGACTAACGGTGTTAGCGCAGTTAGGCTAGGAGCTAGCGTTAGCATGTGGCTAATGCTAGCATGCTAACGAATTGAAAACAATCACATTAACTTGTTTTAAAACTCGCCGCTTTCTTGCTTTATACATGCCTGACGCTGCTTATGTATGTGACTTATGTAGAACATCATGTGGTTTGCTATTTATTTGTTTTGTGAATGTGGCAACATTAACTTAAACATGACAACAATAGTGCCTCAAAAGCGACAACGTGCTAGCTACGTCTGGTTACTGGTGCCTCAACACAGCGTGACGCTCATCTGGTCGAGGGGTGGAACACCAGATCATTATTTATATAAAATGGACTCCATTAATGGTCATTTCGTTTAGCAACGAGACAGTGAGTTTATAGGTGCAGCTTTGATAAAAGATTACGTTATTAGCTTTCCTCTGGTTGAGTTATTATCTCAAAAGATGTTTGACTTCGTTGCAGATACGATTGCCTCCTGAGGTGAACCGCATCCTCTACGTCAGGAACCTTCCGTACAAGATCACAGCTGAGGAGATGTACGACATCTTCGGGAAATATGGACCAATCCGCCAAATCAGAACGTAAGTGTGTGTGTGTGTGTGTGTGTGTGTGTGTGTGTGTGTGTGTGTGTGTGTGTGTGTGTGTGTGTGTGCGCACTTCTGCAGGGTTAAGCAGAGTGGATCATTGTTATTGTGGCAACATAGGAAATAAGCCAAAAACGTGGCTGTGGTCACGTTTGAGTGTTATTATAACACGTAATGATATATATATATATATATATATATATATATATATATATATATATATATATATATATATATATATATAGTACAACAGCCATTGATTCATGGGACTTTTATCAGTGACATTCTGAAGCTTAAATGGATGCAAAATTATTACTTGATTTCTTGCATGTTATTGAGTGAATCAGAGCAGAGTTTTATCTCTTGAAAAGAGTAGTTCAATGTTGATTCAATCTTTATTGAGATGGCAGGGAAACAACACATGAAAGATGATGGCCAGATATTTTTTTAGACTGACATCTGTCACAATTGATGCTACACAAATTTGTAGAGCAGTAAGACTTAAATATAAATATTGTCCGTATATATTTATAGTAACATCCTATGTAAAATATATTAGAAACGGCTCTCGTTCCATTGAAATATGTATTTTTTGTTGGGCTTATTTTGGTATTGTGGTCACTTTGTGCTTTGCTCTTTCCCTCTCCTCTCAGAGGGAACACACCTGAATCAAGAGGAACAGCTTATGTTGTTTATGAAGACATCTTTGACGCCAAGAACGCCTGCGACCATCTGTCAGGCTTCAACGTCTGCAACCGTTACCTGGTGGTCCTCTACTACAACGCCAACAGAGTACGTATCACATACAGTGTCTGTAGGGATTGTCAGGTCAAATTGCAATTGTGGGATCTGCAAAAAATATAGTTTTGGGGAAAATTATATATTCGGGTTAAAAAAAGAACAGATTTGAACATGCAGCCATTCCAGATTTATTCATTTTGTTCCCCTTGTTTATCAACTCACTTTTCAGGCTTTCCAGAAGATGGACACAAAGAAGAAAGAAGAACAGCTGAAGCTTCTAAAAGAGAAATACGGCATCAACACAGACCCTCCAAAGTAGCTTCTGGAGAAACCCTTCCACCTCTACGCCTCTTTCTCCTTCTATCTGTACAAACCCTCATGTTCCTTGGTTTATGCTTGTAGTCATTTTACTGATACCGTTGGGAAAATTGTCCTTTTTTTTAATAATGATTGTGTTTTTTTTGGCTGGTGGCCCTGTTTGATTCTCAAAACTGTCGTCGTTTGACAAACAACACAAACTCTTCACAGGAGACCCGTTTCACCAGGATGTAGATGGTGTCCGGTCATATTATTCATCCTCGGTAAGATGTTATTTTTTGTTGTTCTTTGTTACTCTTTTTACACACATCCAATCTTTAAATTTAAAGGTAACCATGGCCAAGCAGTGTGCGACATGAATTTGAGTTGATCAGTGACGACTATGTAAAGTATATGGTTTCTGTAAAATAAATGCCCCTATTCTTAAAGCTCCTGCCTCCTCCCTTATTACACACTGTAGTGGAAGTGCTTTCCTCTGTGTGAACCCTTCAGATCAATAGACTGTATTCATGGTCCACATTGGCACAGCGGTTAGAGGTCGCCTGTCTGTTTGCCTGAAGCTCTGGTAATGATGCAATCCCTCAGCTTTTAGTTTAGAGTCTGCTGTGCATGTGTGAGGACTCCAGCCTCCAAGAGAACCCTATGAGATCAGTGGTATTGTGGGTAAATGCTGCAGCCTGCGTCATGTCCACTGAAAAGACTTAGTGTATTCCAACTTGTGTTCCTGTCATTGTAAATCCACCCGAAAAACACATCAAATTATGTTTCTTTGGAAAAATATGAAAATCAAAGAACACTTGTCCATGTAGCAGGCTTCTTATGGTCATGGAAAACCTGGAAAAGTCATGTTTATTTCCAGGCCTGGAAAAGTCCTAGAAAAAAAAGAAAATCCCAAAAGTTTTGTAAAGGTCATGTACATGTTATATTCATGTTTTCATGACGTTCATTTACGCTGAGTTTGAAATAATGAATATGCTTTTAAAAGAAAGATGCTCAAAATATAAGCAGGCATACATACAGGCATCTATATAAATGTTTATTCTTTTAATCAAACTATTGTCTCATTCATTTGTGTCATTTAAGGTTTACTGTACGCTTTGTATTCTCATTGTTAGTTTAAATACTACATTTACTCACTTTTTGATGTTTACACCCAGATTTCACTAAATGTTTGTTCATGGAAATTTGGTTTAAAGTCATGAGATCCATTGGTCAACATGTGTATGAACCCTGATGTCGGCTTTTGAGTATTTCATAAACTACTTTGTCTCAACAGGGACATCTGGTGGTCATACAGGGACATTACATTATAAATCAGTACTTTTCAACACTAAGCGTTGAAGATGCTCATATGGATCTCTTGCACTGAGAAAGCATAGATGGAAGCAGGATGGTTTGTCTCCACAGTTAAAGTATCTTTGCATTCCCTCTGTTAGCAGGAAAATAAACATCCACAAACTATGTCTAATACAAAATAATAATTGGTCTAATAGGTCTTTAGTCAATTATTAAATTAAAATCCTTTCTTGCCATTTCGATTATATGAAAATTAGTTGGCCTATCAGGAAAAAAGAAAAGTTAGATTTATCTAAAAAGAACTTTTAAAATAATGAGGTAAATGATAAATAGTTGAAATAGATATGAAAATAATGGATAAAAGTTGATGAAACCGACCTAAATGAAGCCACTTGAGACATTAGAAGTGGAAACCAGCGGCCCAGGTGAGTTGAGTGAACGTACCAGACAAGAGCCCATAGAGTTATTTTTATTAGATTAAATCACAACACAGGGAGTAGTGCAGCCATGTCATCAGGGACACAATACATGCTACAAAAGAATCCTTGTACACGTTTGCCTTTGCTTACATTTTGGTATCTCGACAGCAGTGATAGTGACAGAGTTGGGATTAGAAAGTTGTCTGGCCGAAGATGTTCACGTAAAGAAGTTCAGACCACACTGCTGAGACATGACGATGGACCGGGATGCTGGATCTTTATTGCGGCGCTGTATGTTTGGAGCCGCGCCTCCTTCAGCTCCTGAAACAATGGTGGTGTGGACGCAGGCCGGAGGCTCCCAGACGGGGCCGGCTAAGCGCGTGTAAGTGGGCTCACGGGTTTTATTCCCAGGGTGCACCGCGCTCCACTGAACTTCTCTACATTTGGAATGCACCAGTACGCGTTCAATGTGTGAGAGAAGGGAGTAAAAAAGTACAAAAAGACCGACTGATTGGAAAGAGAGAAATACTTGGGAGGGGTTTCCGGGGAAAAGTGGGGGCGAATCGTCCAAACTACTAAAACACATGGCTTTACGGTAAGGGCCGTCCTCTGCGCTCACGGGTGATTAGAACCTTCTCGCTGATGCAGCACTCGTTTACTTCACACTGAAAAAGACGAACAAGGAATGCTGCTCCGGGCCTAATTTCTCCTCCTTGCCTTTGAACCGCCTCCGAATGAATGGTGTGTTGATATGCAACCTGCAGGCCGGGCGGGGAGGACGTGGATGGCGGCAGTGACGCGTGGGCTGTAACTAAGTCTGATAACAATGCTCTCCAACTAACGCCGAGCTTCTTCTTTCTGATCGACCTGCAGCTGAGGGACGCTTCAGTCGTCCTCAAGGGAATCCTCGTCTCACAAATCTATCGGCTTATCTCTCTCTCTCTTTCAAATCTCTGATGCAGGTTCAAAATGGCGGATTCTACATTCAACATCTGCTAGTTAGTAACAAGGTTGTGTTAAAGTGCACGGGGAGGGAGCAGGGTTTTTAGTTCTTAGCGACACGTACTACAGCTAATCTACAAGGAAACATGCTCCCACAGTTAAAGCAGTCAAGAGAAGACGCCCCACACGACGAACCCCCGCAGTGCGATGTTAGCTTGTTTCTGCCCCTCCCTGTTCAGGTAAAAAGTCTCTTTCCTTCGCGGATTGTCCCCGAGCGTGAGCGCGCGGCTTCCATAAGGCTTTCTGTCTTCGGGTCACAGGATGCAAAACGAGGAGATTTTTTTTAAGGCAGAAACCTAACGGCATGCAAATGAACTACGTTTACATCTGTTTACTGACGGCACAAGCACGTTCTGGAAGGAAACGCTGGACGACAGACGCTCGTTCGTCCGTCTCTCTCCCGAGAAGCAAGCGCCGGGGATGACGGGCAGAGGGTCTTTATCGGAGGCAGATACATCGTCGAAGGAATTTGGTTCAGTTGATATTACTCGGCATGATGAAACACACACAGCTAGCGTCGGTAAACTCGGAACAATAAATAGAGTAGCGGCGAATTCAACGTAGCATATCACTGATGAGCAAGCTCCGGTAGAATGAGACCGCATGGAAAATACTTTGCACACTTCACATTTTGGCAGTTGATCTTTTAAATAATTTAAATATATGTCCATATTTATATTTATATATATATTTCCTGTGCGAGATGTGTGTGTGTGTGTGTGTGTGTGTGTTTGTGGCGTGCACCCGCACACTGCACTGTATGTTGTGTGGAGATCTTTTTTTTTAATAGCAAATAACATTCTCATGCACACAAGTGTTTCAAACACAAGAAGCAGATCCATTGAAAGGTAGTCCAAGCATATATATATATATATATATTATTATTATTTTTTTCAGTGGAAATAGCTGCAAACTGAATGGAACATGAAATTCTTTCTGTGCAGTCCGGGGCGGCTGGCGGAGCGCCTATTTCTGGAGGTCGCACTGCAGCAGTAGTACGATGGACGGGTCGCCCTTGGCCGCCTCCTTGAACTCGTCCAGCGAGATCTGGTCGTCGTTGTTCTTGTCCATCTTGGAGAAGATCTTATCCACCCTCTGCTGGGGCGTCAGGCCGTCCTCGTTCATCTTCATCATGATCACCGTGCCCACCATCTTGTAGATCGCCTGCAAAGACGGGAGGGAGGGGGGATGATTTACATCTCAAGCCTCTTAAAACCTGTTGAAAACTGTAGACTCCGGTCTAGACCTCTTTGTCCCTGTGTTTGAGTCGTCGTAGGAACCCCAAATTATTTCCAATACTTGTGTTTATTGTATGTATTTGTTCAGCAAAGTCTTGGGAAGAAAATGTGTATTTGCAAAAAAAATGACTTAAAAAATATATTTTGATCATAACTATAAACATCCAGCATGAGTATGAGCAAGGTGGATCAAAAAGGAGTCCTCGAGAGTTCCAGAGTTTAAAAAAAAATATTGTTTGGTGCCGTAACAACAACCCACAGACTAATAATGCACCTTTTTAGAAAGATTAAGACCTAAAGCATCACATATGCAACAATAAACACAATCCAGGAAAGCATTGGCATGTTATGAAGCATATTCAGTCTAGGAAACCTGTTTTTCGGTTAAAAAATGAATATGAATATTTCTATGACTAATCATCCAACCCACTCAGCGCCCTTAAAACCAGTACTACCCTATGGTTGGTTTATTAGACTCCCACAGTCTCGCAGGTTACAGGGATGTGTCTTTGACTGAAATCCGCCGTTGTAAGGGGGACTTATGAATGATGTAGTGAAACGTTATAATCGCTTTGTCATTTTACGTTACTTTAGCAATTGAAATGAATTAAATCGTAACTGTGGATGAGGAGATAGCACAGTTTTAGTTTAGAAAAAAAGGGGCTTTGGGTTAATGAGGGTAAAGGGACTCTTCTCGGCTGTGGTACCTCGATGATCTCCAGCATCTCCACCCGCGTGATCTTGCCGTCTCCGTCCAGGTCGTACATGTTGAAGGCCCAGTTGAGCTTCTGCTCGAAGCTTCCCCGCGACGTGATGGACAGCGCGCAGATGAACTCTCTGAAGTCGATGGTGCCGTCGCTGTTCTTGTCGAAGGTCCTGAAGGCGTGCTGGGCGAACTTGGACGCGTCGCCGTACGGGAAGAACTGGGACGGGGGGAAAGACATCAAAGGAACATTAATACTTCAGAAAGGTGTAGAAACACACCACATTTGCCATGACGCCTCCAAAACATGCATATGACTAAAAACTAGTGAGGCCACCATCCCATGTGGCCAGATCATGAGGTAGTTTGCAACTTAAAGGCCGATTAATGGAAACAAATGGTGCTATTTGGACAAATAACGGCAGAGAATAAATTTGCGTTTTAAATCGATGAATGTTCATTACCCGCAGTAATTAAATAAACTTCGATTTCCTATTCTCATCCAGGGCTTTTAAGTTCTGCAAATGTTGCTGGTCTGTGTGTCCATGTGTATAAACTAATACAGGAATATCTTATGTTTTCCTAACTAGAAGTCCTGCTGATTTACCTCACCGTGCTCTAAATCTACAGCCGGCAGCCTTCCCTCATGGATGCATGTGACACTGTGGTTCTAAAACAGGCAACAACATTTACACTGCATTGGTCCCTGAAGGGAAGTTGTCTTTTCCCTTGGTCCCCTCCACAGGAAGTTCAGACGCTTGTACCCTGAATATGAGTCCTCCAGTTCACTCACCACTGAGCGATAGTTTCATAACTCTTACCAAATGTATTAAAGCTTTTCCGACACACATGGGAGCAGTCTCGAGGCTAAATTAACTTTCTGATTTGAAGGGGCCGCGAGGGTCTTCTCATTCTCACTCTGGCACTATCAAATTCAATTTGACTCATTCAATCAAATGTTTCCAATTGAATCACTTTACTAAGAGCTAGTGCTGTCATCAGGTCTCAATCTAAACAGTTTAAAACACAGTTTATTTACCGTAAAAGTCGGGTTCAAAGCGCTACTACCTTCGGTCAGTGTCCCCGTTAGCTCCCCGCTGTAGCCAGCTAGCGCTCCTGCTAGCGCTCCTGCTAGCGCTCCGCTAGCTCCCAGACAACCACCGAAGGTAGCGGGACCAACCCCGGCTCAACACCCGATGCGGGCAGAGGGGACGCGGGCGGCAGCAGCGGGGAGCTAGCAGCATCGAGGAGCTAGCACCTTTGCTAGCTCGCTACAGCGGTGACACCCACCAATCATAGGAGCAGCTTGTAACCCGACTTTTACGGTATCTGCAAAACTAGTGATATCCCCATCAGCCTCAGCGGCACTTTGTGTTTGGTTCTAATTAGCAAAGACAAACTTCACATCAGAGTTTGTTGAGCGTGTTAGCATGTTAGCATGCTGATGTTAGCTTTTAGCTCAATGAAGCACAGAGCCACTAGGGAGGCTACGGGCTCTTTGGTACATTTTATTACCAACGCAAGTCAAGTTCACAAGCCTTAGCCAAACACACCAAATTCTAAAAATACATTTTGTCCGGACCAAGCCGGGTTTAACAGGAGAGCTAAATTCAAGCCAAGTTCACCATGCAACAACTGTCTGAAAAAGGTAACGGTGAAACTTTGCCCTTTGCACATGGAAAGGGTCGCTGGAAATGGATTGCACTTTAGTGCGATGCCGCAAAAGTCTACGGCCCTACAACTCTGCTGCGTATCATTTAGTGAACGCTATGGATCCGCTCTGATCGGAGAACCTGAAGCTCCACTGAGTGCAAACCGGTGTCATCGCTGCGCTACATGTAGGAGGTCAGAGGCTAATGAAGACCCTGTAGACGAGCACCCCCCCTGCTCTGTGGGCCGGGAGCTCTGTGGGTGCCCACCAGAAGCCGGGTGATTCATTGGATATAACCTTCCACTTGACCTCTCTGGTGAAAACTCTCAGGGCTGATGGGTAATCTACACTCAGCTAGGCTGCTCTCTGAGGACCGGTGTGCTGCGCTAACAGCCTCCATTAAGGAAAATGGATCCAACCGGGAGACATATCTGCTCTGTGTTATCATTTGAAGGAATGCCTTACAAAAACAACTCACGGTTTGATGTATGTGAACTATAAAGTAACAATTTTGCACTCAGTAGACTACAGATCTGCAACGACCAATGCTGCATTGTGTGATGACATTAATACAACCAACAGCTGGCTACTAGCTCTATTCATCCATAGGGTTAGGGGTAAGGCCTCGTTAAAAAAGTTCATACAATCTTGCCAGAAGAAAATCAAACTCACTACGCTTTGTTCCCGTGTAGCAGCGATTTACTCAGTTTGGTTAACGACTACTGTTAGCCGTTAGCCAAACACATCGTCCCTAGCGGCCGGGGGTCGGTTGAGAGTAGTGAGTGAGGAGTCGGCGGACAGTGCATGGCAGTATGACAGGCAATAAGAGGTGTTTAGAGAACGCACAAGTCACCGCAATCCCGAGAGGTCCTTGAACATGCGGCCATCGCCGTCCACCCAAAATATGATGCAGTTAGCTGCAGCAAAGGCGAGGTTAGCAAGGTTAGCGAGGTTAGCGAGGTTAGCCGTGGACATGATCCTCCTGGAGGTAATGTTTAAAAAAAGGTTCAAGTGATTTTTGGACCACAACCCCTGACCTATCGTCACTGTTTAAGGTGAACAGTTGCTTATTTACACACACAGTAGTTCTGAAGCAGCATCAGCATTCATTTGGAGTCCAGTATCCCCTCTCTTCTAGCTCTGTTTTGGTCTCCACCAACCTCTGAGGGAAATAGCTGTCTCTTTAGCTGCTACATGCTCCACCATGTTCACCAGTAGCTTCTGGACAGGTAGCATACAGTGAGTTTTTAGGGATTTTTCGGTTGTCTGTTGGAACGGGAAACAAGAGCGTTAAGAGCGATTCTAAACAGTACATTTGCTCGTATAACCAAAACAGAGTTAAATTTCCTGAAAAGTGTCAGGTGTAAAACTGTAAAGCTGAAGGGAACTGCAGAGTCAGTTGATTGTCATCTGTCACTTAGAGCAACCCCTTATTCGATAATCCATTTCATCCATGATTAACAGTTTGATTATGTGCAGCTTTAAACTCCTCTGCTGCAGTTTCAAGCAGCGAGCAATCGGAGGCACATGTACTTTAGTGTCTGGCGGTACGAGGTCGAGACGGCGTGGTCAGGAAGGTGAGGAAGAAACAGAGAGAAACAGAGAGAAAGAGGAGGAGGAATACGACGGGGTTACACTGTGAGAGTCGGTTCGGGTTGCCCGTCTGCAACCAGGTCCCACCCATGTGAATTCTGCTGCAGCAGCAAAGAGATCAGACTGCAGTGAAGAGTTAACAGACAGAAGAGGTTTAGGAGGGAAAGAGACAAGGAGATGAAGAGAGAAAACAAGAAAGGAAAAAAGATGGAGGAGACTAAAATGAGTGTGACAGGGAAAGTGTTAGAGGGAGTGTGGCAGCGATTGAGCTCCGTCCTAGTCTGGAGGAGGAGGAGGAGGAGGAGGGGAGAGGAAGCCACTGCGGCTTCTCCACAATCTGGCGAGTTATGAAACACTTATGTTATGTAAAAAAGAAAAGAAAAAGCGTAGCGAAGAACGAAAGAAAGAAAGTGGAACAGGCAGAAAACCCTCCATCTTTCATGTCGTCAAGGCGCTGTCCGGCAGCAGAGGACTAGACAGCCTGGACTCGGAGCGTCTTGTTTCCTCGCCTTCACGGCTACAGATGTTACAGATGTTATAGATGTTACAGATGTTAGGCTGTTAACGTTTCCGTTCGGCCGGACTTCTTTTGATGAGGATCCCGTTGGCCGTGCCGGCTGCTTGACGTGGTCATCAGAGGACAGGCTGAAGGCACAACAGCTGGCTTAATAACGCCAGATCCTCTGTGGATTCATTAATCACTGTACACGTTTATGTTTATTCACACTTCAGATACACTACACATACATACTTTGTTTTTGGGCACTTCTCTACTGTTTAAATGTAATTTAATTTCCTAAATTAATACACGCTGCGCTGTACACATCTTTCATCACAGTTATTTGTATTTTTTATTTTATGTTTATTTTGTATATATCTTTCATTCCTGTTGTTTTTATATTGTATTTTTGTGTCTGTAAGCTGCTACTCTGACAACAAATGTCTTTCCTTGGGGATTAATAAAGTATCTCTCTCTCTCTATCCATCCATCCATCCATCCATCCATCCATCCATCCATCTATCTAATAAAGGCTAATGTCAGTGTCTGCGTGGGTCGATGAGTGAAAGGCAAAGCCCGTTCTGTCCAACAGATACTCCACCATATCCTCCACACACACACACACACACACACACACACACACACACTGCTGTTAAATGGAACATTAAAGCCTTCCTAATGGGACTGCAGGCTCTGGTGCCGATCCAAAAGCCAGAGAGACGGGGAGGAGATGCAAGGGAAGAAAGAAGACGAGAGGAGAGGAAGAAAAAGAGGAACAGGGAGAGAGAGAGAGAGAGAGAGAGAGCGAGAGCGAGAGAGAGGAGTGAGAGGAGTCACACTTATGGCCC
>NC_136591.1:4084460-4194460 GCF_910589615.1 Taurulus bubalis
TGCAACACTTTCAATAAAAGGTTTGAATAGATTCCTGCAAGCAGAGGATAAAGTACCAGGATCCTACTGACCCAGAGCAGTATCTGATGTACAGCCGGTAAGATATTTGATTGAGTTTCCTTTTAGAAGAATGCTCTGAGTGAATTTGAGTTCCTTCTCTTATTCTGTTAAGAACAGAAGAGTGGATCTGGTCTGCCCTGCCTTTGTTAAGGTCAAACGGAGTAATAAAGTGTTGTTTGGACTGCTACAGCTCAGAAAATTGACCTTGTTCTGAAAAAAATTGCTTTAACCCAAAGCTCAACATTCTAGTATTTGAACCTTGATCTTTACCGTAACCTAACCAAGCAGTTTGGTTTTAATTCACATGGCTAACCGTCGTTTTGGGAGTAACTGCCAAACAATGCATTCTATAGTTCAGGTAGAAGGAACGTGTTGACCCATTTTAAGAGCCCTGCTTACACTTTGTAGTTGTGCCAGCTGACTGCTGTAAGTTATTAGACGTGCTCTAGTTCAGCTTTGCAGTGAATTCACATGTTCCATTGAGATGAACAGTACCAACCGTTCTATTTCCCTTTCTTTCTATCCTCTTCTCACAGATATCGACCACTTGCCCACTCTCTGGTGCCTGAGGGGTTAACTGGGTCTGTTTGCCTTCTTTCACATGATATTCACCATTCCAGTGGGCTTAAGGGTCATGTCACATGCTTTGTCTGGCTTATTTGGATCTGTTTCTTTGAACATCTTTAATACTCAGTTGCTGGGCGGATAAACAGTGAGAAACAATTTAGAAATGTAGTCTTTTCTCTCTTCCTCCACCTAAAATGAGGGGAATGTATTTACTGAAACATGGATGTCTTTACAAAGCTCAAGCGTTCAATGGTATGATGTCTCGATAGGTCTTTAGTTTTATAACTTTCAGTTATTACAACAGTCACACAGCTGAATACTTAAATAGTACTTTTAAAATATTCATCACCACCAAAGTTAAGAACGGCAATGATTCCAATGTGGATGGAGCACAACATTAACAACTGCTTCTCTTATGAGTCGCTGTGGTTGTGTTCAGATGAGCCTCCATAATCAAATGCTTTTGATTAACTGTATATGGAGAAACAAGCTTGCTGCATAACTTCATTTGGGACTCTGGCAGCCATGTTTATCTGACACACTCCACCCATGGGGAATGAAACTCAGACGTTGCTGATTGTCTACCACTAATGGATTACACAACTTTACTAATGTATTTATCTAACTGTTCAAATTATACAGATGCAGTTATGGCACCATCTGAACAGTTACAAGGGCTGTAATGTTGTCAGTATAATCTCACGGCAAAACAAGCCTTCGGCTCTCATCGCTATAATGGTTTCACTTCCATAACTGTCCTGTTTTCTGGTCCTTCAATTTTGAGAATAGTTTCAATCTGTTGGGTCTGGGTCAGTGAGGACAAATGATCAGATGGCAAAGAACTAAATCTGCCTCTCAGCACTGACTCTGAACAGCCTTAAACCCAAGAGAGACCAAATAGCCAAACTAAGAGTGGACCCAATGCTGAACCATGAGGAACACCGGAACTAAACAGCCAAAGGTATTTTGTATATTACATTGTGGCATTACTTATTGTATTGTATGTAATGATTGACTGAAACACACATACTCATCAAATATTTTGATCATAAATATGAACATCCAGCATGATATGAGCCAGATCCCCCAAAAATGCCTCCTTGAGCGGTCCAAGAGTTTTTCAAACTGTATGGTTCAGGGCCTTAACAACAACCCAATTACTAATAACACACCTTTTTGGAAAGATTAGGACCTAAATAATCGGCATCTGTAACAATAAAATAAAACAAAGCATTGGCATGTTAGTCAAAAAATGTGTCGTTCGGTTAAAAAATGGAAAAAATACTTATTTTATGGCAAAACATTGGCCGATTTGGGCATGCTGGGTATTGAAATGTTCAGCAGCTTCCGCTTGTGCTGGATGAGGGTTACGGGGATGTGTCTTTTATTGTAATCCAAAGTTGTAAGGGGTACTTATTAACGTTTTAGTGAAACGTTACGATCGCCGCGGCAAGTTACAGCCTTTACGTAATTAATGAATCTTAACGGTTACTTTTTGTTTTAACCATAGGCCTCTTCTCACAAGGGTTACTGTATTGGAGCAATTCAAATGAAGTTAAACAACCCTTTGGTTGTGGGGATAATTAAGTTTCTGTTTTTAAAAACGAGATGCTGGGGGGGTTGGCGCTAAATTGGTAAATGCATCATCAACTCACACTAAGTCACTCACGGGTGCATGCACAGATGGAAAATGTGCAGATCTTGGAGAGAGTTAAATATGAATCTCAAACCAGCAGGCGGTGCTGCTTGGCTTAGACTACAGGAAGAGCCCGGCTAGCTGTTTAGACTCTTGATGCTAAGTGAAGCTTACTGTCTCCTGGCTAGAGGGTAGATTCCTATTTACAGACATGAGATTGGTATTGCTTCTCATCTGACTCTTTGCAAGACAGTAAATAAGCCCATTTCCAATGCGGTGGACCATACTTTATATAATATTAGAAAGCGAGAAAAACGCGGACACAAGGAGTTAACAGACCAATGGAAAGCTGACAGCAACAAAGAATGATTTCAAATGGCAAGACAAAACCACGAGAGCAAAAATCAGACGCAAGATAAGAACAAGAGGAGAAGAAAGGGGAAGCCAGGCTCCAAACCTAATAATGTTCTACTCCAAAGCTCTACAAGCTGGGAGGAGGAGAACCACTCCATTGATTACCAAGGCCCATTCTCAATCAATCTTAATTAGGTCGTACTTTGACAAATGCAAGATTACCTGACTTGACCTCAAGTGCACATTGAATACACAACAACATCTTGGCATCATATTATTTTTTGTCCTTATCTTTATATTCATACATAATATAAATGTAACTGGCTTCCTGTAAGGAATCTCCTTGCTTGTCTCCCTCCACACGAGGGTCAGAGGTCAGGCTAATGGGGATTCAGCGGCTCCCATGGGCCGGTGCTCGCTGACCCGGGGGCTTGAACCCTTGTTAATCGGTTGAAGGTCGTTCTCACAACCACCCCACTGGATTCAAACCTACGCAGTGAGACTAATAGCTTTGTGTTGCCTTCACCATTCAGCCATGATAACTGGCTTATTCCCTCACAGGATGTGCTCACGATTATACACAGCTCCATCAAGACAGGCCCCTTTATCTAAAGGCACTCCCTAACTTCCCTTTCGCTCTCCTCACACTGCAGCAGCAGCGGGGAGACGCGCTGGAAGTTACTGGAAGCAATTCATGATCATAAATCCATCCGTCCATCCATTAGTTTCCCTCTCTCTGGCTCTACGTATCCATCGTTCTTTCCTCTCTGAATGTATTCATGTGTCGGCCTGCGGTACAGCTCATTTCCAATTATAAACACTGACACTCTCAGCAATTAACACAAATTTTCTGTTCAGAAATTCACTGTTTGTCTTTGTGAAAATTACAGTCTGCTTATTCAGTGTCAGAATCCCTACCTCTGTGCTCCCTAAACATTGTAAACTAATCCCTATCATAATGAGTCATCTCGTCCGGAGTTCATCAAATTCAAATCTTCGGAGCAAAAAGTTGGGAATGTTTCTATATTTGAGCACAACTGATGAAGGGAACACAACGTGTTTTGTGTTGAGCAGCATCTCCTGCCTTTCTGGAGATGCCGTGTGAAGCGCTCTGCTCTGTGTGTTCGTTCGTACGTGGCAGCGATGGAGAGCGGCAAGAGAGCTTCAGAGATGACAACGGCTATTTATAGTGGATGGCAGCCACAACACTTGGACAGAGAGGAAGGGAAGTGAGAGAGAGAGAGAGAGAGAGAGAGAGAGAGAGAGAGAGAGAGAGGAGGGTGGAAAGAGAAAGACGGACTGTACACTGAGGTTGTCACAATGGGTGGGGAAGAAGAAATCGATACATAGAATCTCGATTTTTTTTGTGTGTGGAGATTTTGTATTGAATCACTGACAAGTAGCAATCTTTTATTATATATAAAAACAACAATATATATATATGTATATATATATATATATATATATATATATATATATATATATATATATATATATATACTAATATTACTAATTTTGCTGCAGTAAAAATGAAGTGAGATTAGCTAAGGAAAAACACAAACTGCATCATTTGGAGTAAAAAAAAGAATTAAAGAATTGCAATATATCGCAATATATGTTATCGCAACACTCAGCATGTTGCAAAATGTTTAAAACCGCAATAATATTGTAAGCATTGTGACGTAAGTATTGTGATAATATCGTATCGTGGGCCCTAGGCCACTTTATTACGACACTTTCCAGTGTGATGGGACACCACTTACATTTTTACAGTTAAAGCTTTTAATCAAGTTGATGGAATTCACACTGACTTTGTATCAAATTGCATCATAAGAGACATTTTTATATTTGCTCTCACTTGTATAATTAGTATACATGTACTTGCTTTATTTACCACAGGTACAATGTGATGCTTGTGGGCGGATGGGAGACGCCCGCCATCGTTTTGTGATCTGAACCTTTAAATAAAGCCCTCATTCTGCCTTTTCCCTGCCTAAGTAGCCTTGGCGTTTGGTAACAAGTGCGGTTTCACAAAATTCTGTTGTAGAGATGAGTAATTCCAAGCACTCTCTATTTACAAATCTACAAAACTAAGTAAAGGTGGAGTCAGTGTCTATCTGTATTATTACAAAAAAAGCTTTTCAAATAAATGAAAATCTATTGCTGCATCTCTGACTCCCGTGATCAGGCGACATGTGTTTCCTCACGGAAACCGCCGATTGGCCGGATGATGTCAGTGTCCGTCTGTCGCTCCATTTACCTGCCTATCATCTGTCTGCCTCTCTGGAGAGATGATGGCTGTCAGTGCTGCTGGATGCACACACACACACACACACACACACACACACACACACACACACACACACACACACACACACACACACACACACACACACACACACACACACACACACACACACACACACACACACCAAGCCTTGGGGCTATGCAAGCGAGACGCAACAGAGCGGAATCCATCCATCCATCTATATTCAGGCCAGCATCTGTGTGTGTGTGTGTGTGTGTGTGTGTGTGTGTGTGTGTGTCACAACAATGCTTCGCATCTTCAGCCGGGCCGTCTTCTCTCTCCTTCATAACGCCTCTCGTCTAAAGCAACACACCACGAGTTAAAAGGTTTTCTTTTTCCATTTCAAATGTATTTTTCACTTCATTTATGATGTATATTTTTTCCCAGCCTCATTATACATCATACGACTGACTGACAACTGAATTCCAAAGCGTGATAGAATACATTCTACATTTAATGCCTTTGCAGACCGACAGAGAAACCATGAAAATACAAAGTTGTAATGTGGAAGTGGTTCCTCTCTGTTCTTCCTTCCCTGTCTTTCTCCATGGAAACAACAACAGGGAGTAGCAGAAACATATGAAGTCCATGACACTGAGGTGAAACACGACCTCATCACACTAACAACAACAGAACAGCAGCTGGCAGGAGACCAACAATCAATATCGGTGCTCATTTCATCTATAATATGTGTGTGTGTATATCTGTGTGTGTGTGTGTGTGTGTGTGTGTGTGTGTGTTCGTGTTCATGGTTATCCGTGAGCGTGGCTGCTGTCTCTGCATGTCTCAAGCTCAAGAAGAAGAAAGAAAGAAATCCAGTGCTAAAATCGCTTAGCGCCAGTGGCGGGCCGTGCATTTTGGACCTGGGCCTTCAGTGCCAGCTGATATTGTTTACATAAATACACGCATGACGGGATGCTGCGTCATTAACGATAGCCTAGCCTAGCCTAGCTGCGCCGTGGAGGCAGTTGCAGCAACGGTGGGTGCCGGCGGAGAGCCAAGCGGGGTAAAAAAACAACAACACAAAAAGCAGAAAAAACAGTTGACTCACCCGATGCTGTTCACTTAATAAAGACAAAGTCCATCCTTCTCTTTGTTAACAGTTAAGAAGTGCACTTCATGGACGCCAGTGAGGATCCCCTCCATAAGAAAAGGCATGAAGGAAATCCGCCACCAAAGCCGGTTACTCCTCCTTCAGCCATTGAGTGTTAAAACACGTAAAACACTAAACATAACTTCTCTTATGTTTCAGCATGAACTCTCCTTAATCCTGGCAGCTGGGTAGCTTTCTGTTGTGTTGACAGAAGTCATGCTGGCACACTGATCAATCACAGCGCATGTTATTGGTCACACGGGTCCTGTGACCAATCAGATGTCCAGACCCTCTAGAAGCATTTTCATCTAGTTTAACCAGGCTACTCCTTCCACAGAGAAAGAGAGGTGAAATGTGATTGGATAAGAGATGCTGTTGAACAACTCCAAAGCAAGCCATACAAGAGGCCTCAAGAAGCAGAGGAACAGGTGAAGACATGAGCTTATAAAATCATTATAATACATGTAGTGTATTTGTGAAAAACAATTACATTATAAAATAGCTATAATTTTGTGATTGTGTTTAGGCCAGCAGAGAAGGCTTAGAAGGCCCTGACGGCCCACCACTGGTCAGCGCACATCTGGTGTGATAATTCTGTTGCAAATGGCTGCCGGAGCGGCCGGCGGGTCAGGCCGGCATTTCCCACCCCGTGGCCATTCAGCGTGACTTTTCACGGAAGCCACTTAAAGTGAGGATCCACTGGGGAAGAAAAGCCTGAGGAGGTCACTTTAATGCTGCGGCGGCGTGTGACAGCATGTGTGAGGGGATTTAGAGTGAGACGGGGTTTTAACAGCGCTTCTTTTCCTTTTCTTAACCTGCTATTACAAAATAATTATGCCTCTTTGAAAACCAAAAAGAGCACAGTTATGGCTGGGCATTATGGGGAAAAAATCGAATATAACACTGTTACCTCAATACCAATATTGGGATGATATTGTAGGGTTTCACTGTTGGGGCTGTTGGGTGTTTTTTGATAAATGATCATCAGTAATGTGGATATAATGACTATGTGGGTAAAGTCAAATATTAGAGCAACTAAATACTGTAATGCAGCATTTGAAACCAGGAAAAGATAACTCTTATGCAACATTATGATATCTTAAATCGTATCTATTCTCATATCATGATATTGATATACTGCCCAGTCCTTAACACAGTGACTCAAAAAAAATTCACAGAGAGACGTGGTGATGGATTTTGCACATTACAGCATATCTATGACATATATAACATATAGTATAACTCAAGAGATGTGTTGTTTTTTTCCAATAAAATAAGAAGCCTTGGCTCTTGCTATCTCCTCAGCCTCTTCACCACAGTGAGACATTACTGATTACCGTAAATGTCGGGTTACAAGCCGCTACTACGTTCGTTGGGTGGCCCCGCTAGTTCCCTGCTGTAGCCAGCTAGCGCTGCTGCTAGTGCCCCGCTAACTTCCGCTAACTCTCCGCTAGCTCTCGCTAGTTCCCCGACAACCACCGAAGGTAGAGGGACCAGCCCCGGCAGAGGGGGACGCGGGCAGTAGCAGCAGCAGCGGGTAGCTAGCAGCAGTGCTAGCTTGCTACAGCGGGGAGCTAGCAGCAGTGCTAGCAACCACTGAAGGCAGTAGCGGCTTGTAACCCGGCTTGTACGGTACTTTAATGTAAAATAAGCATTAAATAAGCCGTCCTATTTGGCTTGGCACTACTGTGGGACAGTTAAATTGTGTAATTATCATCCGGAAACCATTTCAGCTCCTTCTAATTTCACAATCTTCATCTCTATATCCACTCAGCCATCATTTTGAATAAAGCGATGGATCAAAAGTAAATGTTGAACTCAGCTGTTTGGAAAGAAGTGAGAGTCATTACTTTCTTTAATGATGATATAAGTGATTATGACCCCCAGCCCAGAGAGGATGGAACTATTAATAACATAGGCCTTTTGTGTCACGCTATTATATTCATATCTGATGCTGTGTAGCATAAAAATGCTATACCGCATCATCAAATATGAATATTCTCTCTCCTGCTTCATCGCCTCCTCTCCCTCTTCATCGCCTCCTCTCCTCCTCTCTCTCTTCATTGCTTCATCTCCTCCTTTCCCTCTTCATCGCCTCCTCTCCTTCTTCATCGCCTCCTCTCCTTCTTCATTGCTTCCTCTCCTCCTCTCCTTCTTCATCGCCTCCTCTCCTCCTTTCCCTCTTCATCGCCTCCTCTCCTCCTCTCCCGCTTCATCGCCTCCTCTCCCTCTTCTTGGCCTCCTCTCCCTCTTCATTGCCTCCTCTCCTTCTCTCCCTCTTCATCCCCTCTTCTCCTCCTCTCCCTCTTCATTGCCTCCTCTCCCTCTTCATCACCTCCTTTCCTCCTCTCCCTCTTCATGGCCTCCTCTCCTCCTCTCCCTCTTAATCACCTCCTTTCCTCCTCTCCCTCTTCATGGCCTCCTCTCCCTCTTCATGGTCTCCTCTCCCTCTTCATGGCCTCCTCTCCCTCTTCATTGCCTCCTCTCCTCTCCTGCTTCATCCCCTCTTCTCCTCCTCTCCCTCTTCATCCCCTCTTCTCCTCCTCTCCCTCTTCATCGGCTCCTCTCCCTCTTCATCACCTCCTCTCCTCCTCTCCCTCTTCATCCCCTCCTCTCCTCCTCTCCCTCTTGGTCACCTCCTCTCCTCCTCTCCCTCTTCATCGCCTCTTCTCCCTCTTGGTCACCTCCTCTCCTCCTCTCCCTCTTCGTCACCTCCTCTCCTCCTCTTCCTCTTCATAACCTCCTCTCCTCCTCTCCCTCTTCATCCCCTCTTCTCCTCCTCCATCGCCTCCTCTCCTCCTCTCCCTCTTCATCGCCTCCTCTCCCTCTTCATCGCCTCCTCTCCCTCCCGTTTCACATCCCGGGAGATGATTACCTCCACAAATGGAGGCAGTGGGCATTAAAGGTGAGAGAACAGTGTGTGTGGATGTCCAACCAAACCAGTCCATTAAGTCCAGGTGCACAGGTGTGAGTGAGACCCTGCCCATCTCACACATGCATGCACACACCCTCTCTCTCTCTCTCTCTCTCTCTCTCACACACACAACTCAAGCGCAACTCTTCTCTCTCACTTCTCGTGACACCATCTGAGCTAACGACTCATACATAATGTACACACTCATTCCTCCGCTCACTTTCCCCATCTCCAATCCCTCCGTGTTTCTCGCTTCCAACCGAGGCAGAGCGCTCTGTCTCCCTCACACACACACACACACACACACACACACACACACACACACACACACACACACACAGTCACTCTTCACAGGAACAATCTGTCTCGTTACTCTAATGTGAGGTTGCAGCAGACCGTTTTTTTTTGCCACTTATGAGCTCTCTGGATTTAAATACAGCCCTATCACCGACGCACTGTTGCCTAGAAACATCCATGACGGGATTTACCCAGAAGCAAGACCCCTGCAGATCTGAGCCGTGCAGCCCGCTCGCATTGTGCTGTGAAGAGATCTTAAAGGGATATTCCATCCGACGTGTTCTGTGTTTGCATCCCTCTGCCGTTATCTTATTACTCCAGGTGATTTTTGTAGTTCAATTTTAAAAAGATTGTCTCTGCTTTTCGATTCCGGTGTGCTTTGTTCTGATTCTTCTTTTTTTCTAAATCCTGTGCAGCCATTCCTTCACTTATTTCTGATGTTTTTAAGATGATCATTTCTTTGTTACGTCCTCTTGTGGCCTCAGCTGACGCATGAGCTCTGATGGCATTTAGAGGAAGTGACCCCATGACCTCAGAGTCTTATGGGACGGAAGCCCCTTCTGGTGATGAGGCCTTTCCTTGCACCGTGAAGAAAGATGAATGCCTATTCTTACTCTACTCCATGAAACACACCGTACAGAGAGGACACAGGATGCTGAGATCAGGGGACATACAGTAAGTACTATAAGAATGAACTGTTAACCTGATAACCTTAATAACCACACTGTATGATAATATAATACTGTAAATGTAAATTGTATTTGTTATTTCAAGTTGTTTTTCCATTTAAAGGTGGCTGCCTTCAATGTCATGCCTCTTTTACCAAATCCCCACCAGGTGAGGTTTAATGTTCATATTTAATCATTTAAAGAGTATCAAAGTCACCGCCAGCGCTTCCTGCAGGCGTGTAAATCTATTGTTCTATTCTGAATAAATAAATACATGTTCTCTAGGTCACAGCTGAGGTACACCATTTGCCTCATGTTGAGCTCTCTTTGTGCACGTTTGTATTAATAGCAGCAGAGAGTAGTATTAGATCTGTGAGTGGAAGCAGTGACGATGTATTCATAGCCACTTATCTAGCTGTTTCACCACAATGCCTCTCACTGCAGCATGGTTGTTCCTGCCTGATTTCTATATATAATAATACATTTACTCTGTCAGAGGTAAAGAGATACAGTAGGCTACATATTAGCATGAGCGGATAATCATCACTCTGTTGGTTCTCTGCCCAGATACGGGAGCGGCGAATGGGAACGTGGCAGGATGCCTGCTGCAACCTTGCAGGGTGTATACTGGGAATGAGATTTCCCTCAGTGGCTTTTGTGGTGATTCAGAATGTTTTCATGTGAACCAACGAACCCTGTTAAAATAAATAGTGGGAAAAAACACAGAGAATGCATTTAGTCGTCCTAATAATTAACACTGATGCTGCGATACTATTTCTTCTCCCACTGCCCCTGGGATGCCCCTCCTCTCTACCTCCTTCTGCTTAATGGATCGTGGCTATCTGGATCATGGACCATGCCTACTACTCATTATATGAATAATTTCTGGCACATTCATTGAATGTGCTGTAACTCCGTTACGTTATTCATTCTGGCCACATGACATCTATTGCTTCTGTCCATCCGGGGAGAGGGATCCTCCTCTGTTGCTCTCCCTCAGGTTTCTTCCCCTTTTTTCCCTGTGAAAGGGTTTTTACTATCTTTATTGGGGGAGTTTTTCCTGATCCGATGTGAGGTCCCGGGACAGGGAATGCAGCTTTAACACATGAACATATACTTCTGTACAACCAGAGGAGTCGCCCCCTGGTGGTTAGGAGAGAGAATGCAGCTTTAACACATGAAGCATAGACTTCTATACAACCAGAGGAGTCGGCCCCTGATGGTCACTAGAGAGAATGCAAGTTCTCGGACACTTCTGCATCGGCTTCACTCGGCAGAACCGGAGGTTGCCGCCTGCACATAGCTAACATTAGCGCGCTAACAGCTAACTTGTGCCACCATATTTTCAACTGCACCCCTGGTAGAGGTTGAGTGCTCAACAACCCAGAGACACCCTGAAATCTGATATTTTTAGCGACGACCGACATATTGTTAGCGTTTAGCTCTCGGTTACATATTGCGGCGCAGATTTTTTTTCCCATTCTGGTGGGTGTAGTGATAATATGACGCGTTACACTCTGCCTCTATGTGTACATTTGAGCTTTTCATAGGACATCGATTCGAGCCCCATCAGCATTTGTTAACAACTAGCAGCCCATAATGAGTTCGGCAGCGTTCTGTGTAACACTTTCCCCTGTTCTCCTCTGTTGAACTCTAACAAAACGACCTCCATCGACCCTCATTGTTCATGGCTAAACATCAGAGGTGTCAAAAGTATTCACATTCATTACTCAAGTAGAAGTATAGATACTAGGGTTTAAAAATACTTCTGTAAAAGTTGAAGTATCAACTCAAGCTTTTTACTGAAGTAAAAGTGTAAAAGTACTGGTTTCAAAACTACTTAAAAGTATAAAAGTAAAAGTAATGTAAGGGGAATGTTTTTTTCCATTAAGGACAAACTCTTAAGCCTCTCAGGGGCCTACAGTGCACTACCCAACCTCCCCCAAAACAATCATTTTTCTAAAGGCCATAATGACTATAATGTTTTAAAAAGTTATGTTGAAAAATATGGGATGCACTAGGCTACCCGTTTCAGCTGCATATATATGCCCATTGAAAATGATCACATTTTATTACAATGCAAATACATTAAAGTACCATATGTGTACTACTGAGCATTAACATGAGTTTCATGGAGCGGAAGACATGATAACTAGTTGCCTATAAGTATTGTAATAGTGCAAAATAGGCGGCGGCGGCGACTCCGACACAAACACTTAAAGCTGTGGTTCTCAAACATTTTCTGTAAATAACATAATTGTGTGACTCATTTGTGCTTTTATTAATAACAGAATAAAGAAAATTGCAATCACTTTCAAGTAAATCAGATTGCCCCATCAGACAATATTTTGTGTAAGTTCTATCTGTGCAAAAAATTACTCATATTTAGTTACTACTAAATAGCTCATTGTGGAAAACAATAAGCTTTTAATTTTTTTTGCCAAACAAAACAGATTGAGTGCAGATATGTGAACCATCAGGTTGTATCAGTATTACTGGCTGCAGTGACCTGCTTTCCTCGACACATATGTTATAAACGGGGTTGTAGATTTGATACGGCCTCTCTCAATTCATGCTCAATATTGAGCTTAGATCTGTTTTTTTATTTTGAGAAATGCAACAGCAGGAAAAGACAAGCTCACGGAGCTCACGGCGTCGCATCAAATCGCGAATGCATAAGCGTAACCTGTTAGCGGCGTACCGTAACCATTTACCCGAAAGTACAGGCATTTGTCCATGTATTTATTAATGACTTAGTTTTATATCCGTGTACTTTGTACTTTTGTAATATGTGAAGCCAGCAGCTCATTGTTGGTAGAAGACATGAGCACTTTGGCTCGTTTCACCTGGAGCAGGAGAGCTGCTCCGGGTTCAGAGAGCTGCTCCGGGTTCAGAGAGCTGCTCCGGGTTCAGAGAGCTGCTCCGGTGCGAGGAGAACTCCGCTGCTCCTCACATGAGAGCTGCTGTTGCATCTTCACCCTGGGAGCGTTTAAAACGCAGATATAGCGGTCTACTTTTCACGCAACATATTTTTCGACGCTCTCTGTCCGCTGGTGTGTGTGCTCAGCGCTCACCTGTGTGCGCGCGCACGCATCTGTGGGCAACGGGGCGGAGAGGTTTTTTGTGTGTGTGTTTTTGAACGATGACAAGCCGGAGTGAAAACAAACCAAAATGAAATAGTTACGAGGCTATTTTTAAAATGTAGGGAGTAGAAAGTACAGATATTTGCGTGAAAATGTAAGGAGTAGAAGTAAAAAGTCGTCTGAAAAATAAATACTCCAGTAAAGTATAGATACCCAAAATTTCTACTTAAGTAAGGTAACGAAGTATTTGTACTTCGTTACTTGACACCTCTGCTAAACATCCACTGCTTTATTGAACTCCAGTCAGATCGACTCAGAGGTATTTGCTGTGTGTGTGTGTGTGTGTGAACACGTACAAATGAGCAATGAAGCATAGTGTGTGTGTGTGTGTTATCCATGGTGGAAGCGAGCCAGTGAGCGGAGTCTCACCTTAACATACAGCTGCTGGAACTCCTCCAGGTTGAGGCGGCCGGTGGGACAGTCCTTCAGGAAGCCCTTGTACCACTGCTTCAGCTCGTGTTCGTTAAACTCTGTGTTCTTCACCAGGTCCTCCATCACTTCAGGGGTCAGCTTGCTGTTCTGTTTCCCCATTTTGCCTGCAAACAGGGCACACGCACACACACACACACACACACACACACACACACACACACACACACACACACACACACACACACACACACACACACACACACACACAGACACAAATACAAAATGAATTCATGACAATTCTTTACCAACGACATGTTCTGAACCTAAATACATGGAGGCTTATTGGGCTGAAAACTGTGAAAGTGCGAACCAAACCTCCATCTAAAAATAGGCTTTAAAACAAATGGGCTGTAGTCTGAGGCACAGGAATAGAGTCTCCTGTTAGATCTTCTTGAGTAAGAGGGTCACTTAGTTACACTTTTCTTTCCTGTCATCCTTTAATCAGCTGCTCGTCCTAGTTTCGTTCGTTTGTTGTTTCGTTTTTAGAGGCACTCTCAACCCTTAAATAGCTTTTGCATTGCAATAAAATTCAAGGAAAACTACTTTCTTTTTTGAAAAAAAATGTTTCCCTGTCCTTCCTTAGCCCCAGCCTATTAAAATATGTTGTAACCTTTTGCGATTTACTCTTAAAATGGTGAGTATCTCACTTTCAACTCTTTTGGAAAGGGTAATAGTCTTAAAGTAGCTGTTCCTCTGTGGCTTTAAAAAAAACTGAAGCTGTTGTGGTGTTTATTGTTCTCCTAATTCCTCCACTGCAGCTGTTTGCACCCAGCTGCCTCTTTGGTATCTGCACGGTGCTGATGCTGTCGCTTTATGGCCTTGATTACCTTCATTAACCAACCCGTAATTATCATAATAAGCTAAAGATGGTTTTGGAACATTTCTCCCATCCCTCTCTGCTGAGAAGCGTTATTGGACCTGTTTATCTCCGTCAAGGCCTGCGTGGTGGCAGCGGTGTGTGTGTGTGTGTGTGTGTGTGTGTGTGTGTGTGTGTGTGTGTGTGTGTGTGTGTGTGTGTGTGTGTGTGTGTGTCGGTTGTTTCTCACAGTTGCATTCAAGACTGCTTCTTTGTGACCATTTTTCTAAAGCATGTCATACGGTTTTATTGACTGTGGACCTTAAAGGTTGCAACCGGCGTCCATTTATGTCACTATGCTATAAAGACAATGCAGACACCTGGAGCTCACCTGAGACAGGTAACTGCTACCTTTTTTGAAAGCCAGTGTTACATCATCGTACATGGACTGTTTTTAAAAACTCTCCCTGCTTTCAAATGATCTGCAGCGTCCAGCTCTGAAGTTAGCTGCCAAACAGCCAGAAAATACTCTAATTAGGTTTTTTTTCTTCCTCAAAGCTCTGAAGTCTTGATCCTTTTCAGGGCTTGATAGCCTGAAGAAGATCAATACCACTCAGTAATATCAATATGCTCATCTGAGTGCTCAAAAACTCAAATAAGTGTGTTTCCTAAAGTGCAGAACTATTTGTTAAGCTTCTTCTGTGAGGATGACGTTGGGCAGGTAGTGGGTTTGTATTGTTTCATGTGTGTGTGTGTGTGTCTAATTCAGGTGTCTACATTGTTGGAGAGGGAGAACAGTGGCGAGAGAGTGGCACATCGATCAGAAAAGTTATTCTTTTTTAATTGAGAAAAAGTAAATAAACTCCTCACTTTGCTCAGACCCCTCAGAGCGTTGCAGGCGATCCAGAAACCGTTAGTCGAAGGAAGACCGATATACTTTGCCCAGAAATCCAATTTTTAAAATTGCTTCCAGACAAACTGGGCGTGACCCGAGTTCACCAAGGAACTAATGATTCATCATGTACCAAAGTGGAATTCAAGCTATGACTAATCGTGCTTCCCCCACGGCCTGTTAGCTAAAGAAACAACACAAAAAATGAGTGAATTCATTAATTAATTACAAATGACATCACTGCAGGTATAAGGGCAAGTCCTATATATGTGAATATGTATTTTTTATTCTGAAGATCTTTTACTCTGGAAATCTCTTTCTGCTTCAGCTTGAAAATTGCTAAAAAAAAAAAAAGAAATCTGACGTGTGATAAAAAGAATCACACAGAGACGGTCTGATAGGGGACACACACACACACACACACACACGCTTATATAATGAATATCTTATCCATCAATCAAAAGCCACGTCTATAAAACCATTCAATTAATTCCAGATCACCTGCCTTTGAGCAAATCAAGGCTCTATTCTTTCTGCTTGAACTCTCAGGTTCCAGCTGAGGAAGCCCTGATCAGTAAAGCTGTGGACGTCGTGTGAACGCAGCTCAGAGTTGTAGCTCCTTTACTCAGCTCAGACACTTTGGTGCATGAAGCCACAGGACCATTACATCCCATTACGTCCCATTCAAACACGCTTCCCCCTATGTTTACAAGAGCCGTCTGTGTGTGAGGAGGACTCTTATGACAGATTATGCAATAAGAGCACACAAAACGTGATTGGATAAAAACCTTGCATCTCTCAAACAGAGCTGTTGGAGAGCAGAAGTACAGCCTCATGCTAATGAGACCCGCTGGGTGCTTTCAGCTGCTTCTAAAGAGGAGAGGGAGTTGTCCATCTTGCTCGCTCAGAACTGACCCTGTGATCCTACAATGCTGTCTGAACGGGAAACATGTTCAATGGAGCCAAATCATTTAGCAGCAGCGGATCTTTAGCTCTTGGTAGAGAGGAGAGTTGTCCGTTTTCAGTAAATTTTCAATTGAATTCAGTTGTATTTGTTTTGCCCAATATGACAAATCACAAATTCATCAAAGGGCTTTACGGTAAACGACATCCTCTGTCCTGATAACTACCCACAAAACCACTTTAACAGGAATTAAAAGGGGGAAACCTCTGGGAGAGTAACAGAGGAGGGATCCCTCTCTCTGGATGGACAGAATATAAATAGATGTGGACAGAAGGAACCGCGGGATCAAATTAAAATGATGCATTTACTGTAATGAGAGCAGTGATAGCAGAAATTACAAAAGAAAAATGATCAGTTATAATAATAACAGCAGCAGAGGACATAACGGAATGATAATGGTAATACAACACAGAGGTAATAGTAGTAGAAATGTGACTAATAGTAATAATACTATCATACCAATATCTGGTTGCATTTAGTATTGACTTGGATGCATTGAACTTGTAATCCAGTGATGTAGTATCATATGTCAGTGACGTTTGGGGATTTAGGAAAGACGGATTAAAAGAACAGCAATGAAGCAGCAGAGGTCAAGATATCATGACTTTAGTCCAAAAGCTGGAAGATGCAACTCAAAAGGCTGGTAAATAAATGAATTCCGCACTACAGACCACCAATTAATTTAGATATACATTTGTAGTTTTCATGCCCAGGCCAAGATGGCATCACTCTGACATCATCAGGGTTATTTTCCCAGATCTCACAAACCGTTCACATTTCCCCCCTTCCTCCCCCCAAAACAATGGATTTGAAGGATTCTGGTTCAGTAAATGCTCCTGAACGCACCGGCCAAGAGGACATCTGCCGCAGTCGCCATGGGTCCAACAACCCTGTCTGCATGTGACACCCGGTCCTGCGTGATCAGAAGCATGGGTGGGCATGAGAACAGCCTCTCGGTGCTGCAGTGGGAGGAGGAGGAAGAGAAGAAGTAGCTCACACTTTTCTACTACAGTGTCGTCTGTCAGACAAGATGGGCGGCGGCTGAAGACAGCAGCTGCAGCGGGAGACAGATGTGTCCCGGGAGAGACGTGAGCGCCACTATGCCTCTGTGTAGGTGTGTGTGACAGAAAGATTAAGGAAATACGTTTGTATTTACACAGCGTGTGGAAACAATATGCCAATTATTGCATGTGAAGATTTGTTCATAGTGTGTCTGTCAATGTGCATGCAGAACTACACAAATCATTAAGCATAATGTTCTATATATGATATAGAGAGCATTAATGAAGCAGACAACTATTATTTGTGTAATTATATCATGGAGTAATGTCTACCTGAGCCTCTCTCCCTCTGTGTGTTGTAATTTGAGCTCCTGTGTGCTTTTTTGACATGGCCGGGCCGGCCGTGCGTGCTTTTTAGTGCATGTACGTGCACGTGAGCGCGCCCCACTGACTAGCTCATAGCCACTGTTCTGCATTGCTCTCATACGGCGGTTACAGCTGTTTCTTGCTGTTTGTACTGTTAGTGCTGTTAGCCCTGTTAGCCCTGTTAGTGCTGTTAAGCCTGTTAACATTCTTAGCCCTGTTAGCACTGTTAGCCCTGTTAGCCGTGTTACCACTGTTAGCCCTGTTAGCTCTGTTAACAGTGTTAGCCCTGTTAGTGCTGTTACCTCTGTTAACACTGTTAGCCCTGTTAGTGCTGTTAGCTCTGTTAACATTGTTATCGCTGTTAGTGCTGTTAGCCCTGTTAACACTGTTATCCCTGTTAGCGCTGTTAGCTCTGTTAACATTGTTAGCCCTGTTAGTGCTGTTAGCCCTGTTACCCCTGTTAGCCCTGTTAGCTCTGTTAACATTGTTAGCCCTGTTAGTGCTGTTAGCCCCTAATAACACTGTTAGCCCTGTTAGTGATGTTAACCCCGTTAGCGCTGTTAGCTCTGTTAAGACTGTTAGCCCTGTTAGTGTTGTTAGCCCTGTTAGGACTGTTGGCGCTGTTAGCCCTATTAACCCTGTTTGCGATGTTATCCCTGTTAGTGTTGTTAGGCCTGTTAGCACTATTAGCTTCTAGCCCTTTTCAAGTTGAGAGCCGCGTGGAGGCAGCAGACATGCTCTGAATTTTACTTTCAGCTCCTTCAAGTGCTGCATTTCAGGCTTCACAAGCACATATATGAGCATATTGTCAGGGATGACGTATTCTTTTAAGGACAACCGAGAACTGCCTTTTAAAAGACGCGTACACAGGACTTCTAAATTCCCCAGAGGCGTATTTCAGATTTCTGAAATTATATTGTAGAACAAAAGTAAAATTATCTTAAGCTTCTGTTCATTAAAGACCTTATTTCAGACATCTAATCCAAAAACTAATCCAAAAACACATCGATTTCCAGACGAGGGAACTGGATGTGCAAAGACTCTGACTCATTTCCAGGTTTCCTAAAGCAAACACTACATAGAACACCGGGGGAGTTAATCTGATGAGAAGTACATACTTCTGATGGGGTTCTTCGTTTGCGTTCGCTTCTAAGATGTACACAATGTGCTTTACAATGGCTCACACTGCATGACAATGCAGAGTTACTCATTACTCTTTCTTCAGTCAGGCAACAAGCAGCAGAACTCAATCTGCATCTGTTTTATGTCATCCAGTAGTACACCTGATGAATAGTATAGCTTACAATGAATATAGACACATTGATCGTGAGTGTTGATTTCATGGTGTACAAGAAGGCAAACTAACACTTCAATAAATCACACTTTTTTTTAATACCGCCCCCTCATCTCACTTTATGTAAAACCTGCAACTGCACAACCTTTAAAGTGACGCAAGTGGCAACATGGTGGAGCTTTCACAAAACATCCTCTTCCTACGCAGGTTTAAATAGACTTTGTAAAGACTGCCATTGGCGTCTGAGTTATTTGATGGTCAGTAGGAAAAAAACAGGTTTCTGTGCAGTTTTGCCAGGACAAACTGTCTTCCATACTTTTCATTCTCACCTCAACACCACCAGCAATTGCCCTTTTTCCTGTAACTCTCTCATCCCTGCATTACTAAAGGAGGAATGGAAGGAAAACCCTCTTCAAATGTTAGACAACTGAACAAAATCCCTCCGCCCAGTAATTCCTCGGTAGTCAGCAGCCTTTAAATGGGAGAACGGAGAAATTCCTACATTCTGCAGCTCTCTCCCGGTTACAGTTTCACTGCCTCGATAACGGACAGCAACAGGAAAAGATGAACAGAGAAAAGGCGCATTTGTTTCTCCGAGATGCGAGTAGGCTTAACTGATGAAAGACATTACCATGCACAGAATTAGGGCTTTTCTATTCACAGGAATGTCATGCCTCTGAATCCGTCTCAAATCCCACCCTGATTATGTTTTAATTTTCTTTTTTAACCCTGCATAGACAGCACTGTGCATAATCAGCAGATGTCAGTGCTTTATCTTGAGAGGGGCCGGGTCTTGGACAAGACCCGCTGGGTCCGCCTGCAGGATAGCGATGCACCATGCTGACTCCAGACCCGAGTCAGTACCCTTTGTCTTCTGGGTCCTCGTCAGAGCCAGAAGCAAAAGGAACGGCTGCTGCGGTAACACATCAGCAGAAGAGGCGTGGGCATGACACATTTTACGGTCCTGCAACAACCAACAAGACCTGCCTGCCCCTGAGCCAGGCGGGAGGTGGGCTCATAAATAACACCGTCCCTCCTCCACCACCGTCTGCCAACAGGGGATGACCTTGAGAGGCAGGCAGAGCCTCCAGTCAGGAGGGGCCACCTCAGATAGGAACGGAGCCAGACTGGATTCAGGGGAATCTGGTAGATTTGTGTGTGCGTGTGTGTGTATGTGCAGGAGAGGCGAATAAAGCCCTAAAAAGCATAGACGCCGGGGTGGATGAGATGTGGTCACGCCTGCATTGATTTGCAAGCAGCTTTATTGTAAGGATGATGATGATGATGGTGTGTGTGTGTGTGTGTGTGTTGGAAGGAGACCCCCACCCCCCACACACACACACACACACACACACACACACACACACACACACACACCACCCCACCCACCCAGCAGCCTTCCCTCCAGCGCGCCACACACACACACACACACACACACACACACACACACACACACACACACACACACCCTTGCAACATCAGCACCCGTGCCAAACTCCACCAGAATACATCATCACACCACCTCGTGCACGGACAGCCCACGCAGACTCCGCATTGATCACGGAGAATGCGTTCACGGACCGTCACAAACGGTTCGTCTACACTTTGTGTTGAATCAAAAGCCTGGTGTGTGTGTGTGTGTGTGTGTGTGTGTGTGTGTGTGTGTGTGTGTGTGTGTGTGTGTGTGTGTGTGTGTGCAGTGGCGCTCTGCCCAGCCAGTCAGAGTAAATCCAAGCAAGCAATGAACAAAACCATGTTTATTTTAACGGCGACAAGTCGCGTGTTTCCGTGCAAAAACGCACGAACGGCTACAGGCTATGCAAGTGTCGTTATATTGAAAGTATCATTAATATTGACTTAAACCGCCAATTACTCCATAAATGTGTCTTATGCAACCAAAAATGATGACGCACTGCAGGTTGCATCAAGCAGGTCAAAAACATGATTTTCTCCCCTCCCAAAAAGAAGAAGAAGAAGAAAAGTAGAAGGAGCCCCTGAACGCATCACACGGAACACGGTCCTACCTTAGAGAGCGGAGTGGACGGGAGAAGTCCGGTCTGGTGTCTGGGGCGGTCAGGATAAAACAACCCGGCGAGCACGGGAGAAAGAAGCGGTTCAAAGGTCTGGAGCCTCCCGTCTGTCGAGCCACTTGGTAGCGGAATGGGTCTGTCGTGCGTTTCTGTTTTATTCTGGAGGGTTTCTGTCTTTCTTTCTGAAAAGTCAGCCTCGAGTGAAAGTAAAGCGGTCCGTACGATGCTGCTGCTAAACACACACTGCTGCCGATGTACCGAGAGGAGGAGACGGATACTGAGAGGGAGGGAGGGAGGGATGGAGAGAGAGAGAAAGAGAGAGAGAGAGAGAGAGCTGTGCTGCTCCGCTCCATCTCTCGCGCTCCCAGTGTGTTGAGTATTAATTTAAAACATGAAGCTGCGAAGAATTAGAAAATAACAAAAGCAGCCACAAGTGATAAATACAAACACGAGTTATCGTATTTAATAATAAAGTTAAGCTATTTCTTAGCTTACCTGTTTGTTCCCTCCAGCAATAGAAACACGAAAAAACGAACTGTTTCTGAAATGTGTTCAAGCTGCTAGCTAAACATCGTTAGCTTCTTTTAGCAAAAGCTAGCAGTAGTTTGGCGCCACGTAGAGGAGACCGGGAACCGGCGTTATCTTTAGCTAGCCAACAAACACACACCCCGCTAGGTTTATTCAGCTGAAGGTGAGTAACTTAGTCCAAAGTAACTGTTGATAAGTTTGCTTATGTTTTTAAATATTTAACCTAAGTTAGATTATAAGTTACCAACAACGCTAAACTAGCTCGACGTTAGCTGACTTGGCTAACGTTACTTTTTCAAAGGTTCCCAATGATACAAAGTCATTCAATTTAAAGCAATGTAACGAGTGATATGCTGGTTTGAATTATGGAAACTGGTTATCAAAACAGTAGTTTGGCGCCACGTAGAGGAAACCGAGAAACAACGTTATCTTTAGCTAGCCAACAAACACACACCCTGCTAGGTTTGTTCAGCTGAAGGTGAGTAGCTTATGAGTAAGTTAACTAATAATAGACATCAGACTTTACTAGTGCAGGGCTCTCAAGTTTTTAAGACAGGTAAGAGTGACATTACCAGCTATTATATTGTGTCCGTACACAATTTAATAGCTTACACTAGCTTAAAATGTCAGCAAATGTAAAAGTAACTTTTGAAAAGTTTGCTTATGTTTTTTAATATTTAAGTTAGACTATAAGTTACCAACAACGGTAAACTAGCTCGACGTTAGCTGACTTTGCTAACGTTACTTTTTCAAAGGTTCTTAACAATTCAAAGTCATTCAATTTAACATACTCTAATGTAAAGAGCGATATGCTGGTTTGAGTTATGGAAACTGGTTATCAAAACAGTAAATTGTTAGCAGCTAACTAGTTAGATTACTTAAAGTGTTGGTATTTTATTGCCAAACTTAACTAAATTTGGCATAAGATGGTGAGTCACGTTGGTAAAACAAATCAGTCCATTTTATGATACTATGATGGCTTTGATGAGTCACTGTGTAATGTTATACAAAATATAAAGGGATTATGTGTGGCTGTCATAATATTACTATTTCGCCTGGTAATTTAAAGTCTAGTCTGATATAAGCATTCTGTAGGTATGACAGTGGTAACGTTTTTTTCGTGTAATTATTTTGCTATGTTATAAGTTAGCATAGAGTGATTAATAATTAAAACATAGCTCTGAAAATATCATACTTTAAATCCAAAGTACAGTATTTGACAGGGTGATGCAGGCTAACACGACACGTCACATGTTTGATGCCCTAAAAGTCTTCTTTAGATATGTCACAGTAAGAAAAGCACAGGTGTAAATTAATTATGAATGAATGATGGCTGGATTCAGGATTTAGGCTCTTTTTTCATCTTCTGCATAACAACCTCTGAACATGATTACATTCTTGCGATAGTGTGACTCTCGTCATTGTTTCACTCAAGCTGTTTCTTTTCCAGGTATTTCAGATCGGAGAACATGGATACAATCACACAAGAAAATATCAGTCGACAAACTGAGAGAGAGCTTACTTCACCACTTTCCCCCAAACGACAAAGAACCGACTGTACGCAGGACAACAGTGGCAAAAGCAGTTTTGACTTTCCAGAACTTTTGACGTTTTGGAAAACCACCGGCTCCTCGTCATCAACAAGTACCTTGCAGGAGAACGCAGGCTTAGTCGCAATAGCAGAAAGTGGTGATGTTGAAGATGAAAAACCTCATAAGCAACCACAAGACGCTCAGTTCATTGTCATCCCTGTTACTACGTTGACTATTTCACACACTGAGGACGCAGGCTCGTCTCAAAACGGTTTGATCGCTGCAGAGAGATGCTTCAAGCGTCTGGTGGGAGATGAGCGGCCTCCAGTTACTGCAACTGATGAACTCAGCTCGTACCTGCTAGATGATGATGATGATGATGATAGGGCATTAGCAGAGACCGGCTCTTCAAAAGACGCCAGCGGTGATATGTCCAGTCATCCTGATTGCAAACTGCTAGGGAAAGCACTTGAAGACGAGCCCCCTGGCGGTCGTGCTCTTCATGCCGGAAATAACGAAGCTGGGAGACCAATGCAAAATAGTGCCAGTCAAAACCGAGCACTTACAGGCAGTTCATGCGATGAGGGGGTCAGATGTCAGTCTGATTGCTCTTATGAAGAGGCGTCACATGACACAGGTTTCTATAATACGTGGAGCCAATCTGCAGAAGCTGGAGAGAGTAATCAGGAGTGGGAAGAGCCTGGATTTAGGGAGAATATCCTTTTCAGCGACGAAAAGGAAGAAGATAACAGTCTTATGTCTTTCACTCATGCAGACTCTGATTCTTTCTACTCAAACCTACAACCCTCTGGGAACTTGGCACATGTTATAAAAAATGAATACAAAATATTAGAATTGCAGATTTATGAAAATGAAAGTGTTGCCGTCTGTAACAGGGAAACAAAAGAGCAAGTTAATGAGAATGGCATGAGCATGAACTCCATCTTTTCTGCTGCTCTATGTGCAGAGGGATCAATTGGTTCTTATTATGTGGTGTCAGCCAGAAATATTGCAATTGAGAGTGTGAGTCTTGAGGCGGACGACTTCTGTGGGGCAAAAGGAGACGAGGCTGCCGGCAAGATGATAGCCGAAGCTCGGAGTGAAACGTCTGATCACACAACAGAGACTCCCGTTCCTGCACAAATCAGTCAAGGGCCTGCTGAAGGAGATAATGACGCAGGCCCTTTCAGTGTAATTGACCGCGCAATCTGGAGTGAAACTGACAGGGAGGCTAAAGAGAAGCGCTGTAACTCAGCGAGCGCCGCTGCAGGTGTGGCTTTATTTGAGATGGAAACACCTCTCTGTTCCGACGTGCCGCTATCGCAGGAGGTTTCAGCTCCCGCCCAGAATGGAATGAAGTCAAATCACCAGAGCGGAACACAGCAGCGCAGCGATGAAAAAGAGGACTCGTGGCAGTCATGCACAGAACCACAGGCTTCTTCCATCAACACCGAGGAAGCACACAACAAGGCTGGCGGCGACGGCAGCTGTCAGTGGAAATCCAGTCCCGGCAGCAGGCCAGTAGAGCCGCCTCCTGCAGGTGATGGAAGGCAAGACAGCCATGATACTGTGGGACAAGAGCCGGATCAGTCTGGCCGTTTTCCTGTCAGTCCTGACCAGCTGGAGACACAGGAGGTTGAATATTTACAGGCTGAAATCAGCAGAATGGATGGAGAAACTGAGATAAATGAAGAAGAAATAAGAACTGGTGAGCGTGGGAAACAACCAGAAAACTCACCGGACTTTGAACAACAAGAAAAACACACAGAAATAATATATACTGGTGATTCCATCAGTGACTTGACAGAAGGCCAAATAAGTAAATATGAAGACAAATTAACACATGCTGATGACAAATGTAAAAATAATCTTGGATTGTTGTTTGACCATTCTTACAATGCTGTCATTTTAACAACGGAAGGGACAGCAGAGGAAAAGGAAAGTAAAGAAGAGGCAAGCGGAGAAGAAAGTGATGTGCACGGTAACTCAGAGCTGATAGTGGAATCAGAGGTGGATCATCAGAACGAAGACATGCCTGAGGAATGTTCAGAGGGAAACACGAGTAAAAGTAGACACTCTATAGCCCTCGCGAGTGAACCAGAACAAGAAAACAAGCTCAGTTGTTTCTCTGAATTTCAACACAGCGCTGAGATATTCACGGGTGATAATGAAGTTGACCCTTTGGCCTACCCCGTCTTTACTTTCAACGTCCGTACAGCAGGGGGTTTTGACACTTTCGAAAGGATCCAACTCTCGACAGATGGTGAAGACGGCCTGAGCAACAGCCCTCTCCTCACCGGCCTCCTCGGGCAGCTGCTGAAATCACCCCAGCAACAACTTCCCCACTCCATGCCGGAGGCTGAGAGCAATGAGCACGAGGAGGTACCAGAAGAGCAGGAGGAGGACGAGGAGGTACCAGAAGAGCAGGAGGAGGACGAGGAGGTACCAGAAGAGCAGGAGGAGGACGAGGAGGTACCAGAAGAGCAGGAGGAAGAGGAGGAGGTATCAGAAGAGCAGGAGGAAGAGGAGGAGGAGGAAAGATGTGGTCGTCACACTGAGAACACGGCAAAGGGATTTTCAAACAGCGACACCAGGTGTAATGAGATCCCAAACTTTATCTCAGCGGCAGCAGATGACATTGCTCTCGGCCGGCCACAGCTACAGCCTCGCTGCGAATCGGCTTATAAATCCTCCGAGCGCTTACAGGACGACTTAAACGCACGGTCAGCGTCCTCCACTGTTCCCTCTCTCCACGGCCGTCCAGCGCCTGACGCCAACGACAGCCCTAAGTTTGAGAAGAGGAAACTCTTCGACATGGTCTTGAAGGAGCTGCACTTGTTTTTCGATATCAGTACAAGTGAGTTCACAAGAGACGGTCGAGCATCGTCACCTGAGCGGCGTGTTGCTGTAACCGAAGCCTTGGACGACACTTTGAACCACAAAGAACATCTCAGCAGCCCCAAACGAGGACGCTATAGAGACGCATCTTCAGGTAAGGACAAACAGAACACCTCTACCTCTAGTCTACAGTACACAACACCTTTAATAAGTTCATACCAAGCCTTCATGTTTTGTTTATAGATGTTACTGTAACGAAGGATTTACTCCTTTTTCAATACAAAAAGCTTCCTGTGGATTATGAAGATCAATACACAGTATATACACAAACACAATTGCACCATGATTAAAGTCATATTTGTTATACAGTATCAGCGGGCCGTGCTGATTGGTGAACCCTGTGATTGTGTTAATCAGTGTAATTTAGGCATTTTTCAACCTGGACCCATTTTCCCCACGTTTTTGTGTCTTACTGACTAATAGGAACAACAATTATTGACACTATTATTGGTCCAGTATTGAGCTGCAGACAGCAGATCACAGGCTGCAATGTAATACTATTTATTTTGTCATTTATGGTCTCTAAAAGGGCCGGACTGGCTCACACTGACTATTACATACATTTACACATCTCTGCACAACTCTTCACTATAACGCTTTCAAAACAGATTTATTTTAAAATGTCCTTATATTGTTTGTTTATCACATTCTATTGCACATTTTCATATTTTTTTATTAATGTCTCATACTTTTGCACTGTGTTTATTGTCATGCACAAATCGCCAATCAAACTCCTTGTATGTGCAAACATACTTAATAATAACAGCAATAAACTGTTTCTGATTCTGAGCTATCACTACGCCGCGCTGCTAAGAAAAGGAGTGCAGTAATCATACATAGACTTCTACAGTTTGACAATGTCCTCTTTAATTTTTAACATGATTAAGTGAAAATGTGCAACACTGTAAAAACAGAAGTTAGATGTGTACAGTATGTGTGTACAGGATAAACACTTGACTGAGCCTATGGAATATCTTACATAAGAATGACCATGAGACTTAATAACAAGCTGCCAGATGTTCAATCCTCTTCATCGACACCACAAGGCTCAAACCATGATGAAAACATGTCCCAATATATTGCGACTGCCCTGTGTGTCGGACGTCTGTTGTTTAGATGACGCCGGTGAAGACACCGGCCTGGACATGTGTGGAGGGGATCCGGTGGTTTCTTGTTCCTCTGGCGGCGCTGACGGCGAGCAGGAGGTTCCCCTCGGCCAGGAGACATCCGTGTGCCCTGCAGAGAGACACAAAGGTTGGTTTTCTTTAAAAAAAAAAGGGTATTATTTCATCAGGAAGACATAATCAAATACCGACAAGTGTGTCAGTAATCAGTGTTTATAGCCAGGGTGAAACTAGATAAGATAAAATAAAATAATCCTTTATTAGTCCCGCAGTGAAATTGCAGAATTACAGCAGCAGACACACAAGAGATAAAAAATATCAAGTAATATAAATAAACAGTAATAAAAACAGTAAAGAAGAATACAGTAGCAATATTAAATATACAGATGGAATAAAAAAAAGTATATAAAGTACTTAAATGTATTATATATTGCACCAGATGAACGTAATTAAAGGGGCCAAAGTGATTAAAGTGTTCTAAGTGTTTGTGTTCTACTGTGAGCTCAGCTTGTTGTGCAGCCTGACAGCAGCAGGAAGGAAGGAAGGACTTTCCATAGTACTGAAAAGTAAAATAACGGTTTGCTCAACCTGAAAACATCCTTTGAAGCGCAATTTATTAACAATTAAATTGAAGTCTGAAAAACATTGCATGGAAATCGTTTAATAGGAGATAATTATTCTTTTGTCTGCTCCGTGGTTTTACAGTGCCGCATGGTTAACGCTGTTTTCCCTGAGTGTTGGGTGATAGACTTTAAAAGGTCTGCTAGGTTAATTCACAGAGGAAATGCAATTATGTTTATTGATTTATCTTTTTTGATTGATACAGCTTGCTGTAATGAATGTTCAAATATGAATTTCCCTTTCTCAATAAGCTGCAGTGGAATGATAACACCACCGTGAATATAAAAGCCTTGTTTCAGGGTAAACAGAGCAACAAATGAGGCAGAATTATCCCGTCCCTCCCGTCTCCAACTGTCAATATGTTCCTCGCAGAACCCCCGGAGATGGAGCAGAAAAAGAAAATATGGTCCCCGTCCTTCATGTGTCAACCACTCTTGGAACAACTGAGCTACAGTGAGTTTTAATTATAGTGACAAACAAAAGACAAAACAACAGTATTTGATTATAAAATGTGGGGTTTGTTTGTTTCAGGATTTTGAAAGAAAGAAAGACACTCAACATTTTTTTGTTGATTGGTGCACAATGGTCTAGTGATTTCTTTTGGAGTAATTGTAAATTAACTTTATTTTACAATATACAGGGTTCTTACGGTCATGGAAAACCTGGAAAAGTCATGGAATTTTAAAATGGTTATTTCCAGGCCTGGAAAAGTCCTTGAAAAAAATAAAATCCCAAATGTTTTGTAAAGATCATGTAAATGTGTTATATTCATTTGTTCATGACGTTCATTTACGCTGAGTTTGAAATAATGAATATGCTTTTAAAAGACAGACACTCAAACTATAAGCAGGCATACATACAGGCATCTATATCAATGTGTATTCTTTTAATCAAACTATTGTCTCATTCATTTGTGTCATTTAAGGTTTACTGTATGCTTTGTATTCTCATTAATAGTTTAAATACTACATTTACTCACTTTTTCATTTTTGTCATGGAAATTTGGTTTAAAGTCATGGAAAAGTCATAGAATCCAGTGGTCAACATGTGTATGAACCCTGAATATAGTGACATGAAAGCCGGTATAGAAACAAAGACATCTGCACAGTAAAAGCACAGAAACTGGTCTCCACTGCGTTAGGATCCCAGGTGTGTATTTAGAGAGTCAGTCTAACAACCTGCAAACCTGGAGATGCGATGTATTCGCTTGTCAGTTTGAGGGAATAAATCTTTCTAATAGCGCCGCTCTCTCTGCGCTCACCGAGGAGCACTATGTTATTCCTGTCAGCTCGGGTAAGAAAGCTGAAAGCATCCGCAGAGCCAGCGCGGCTATTTGTTTACTGTGGTTTTCTTTCAACCGCCAACAGACAGCAAAATCCAGAATGCCATGTGTGGCTTTGTGCCAAAACAAATGCATACGGTGTTATTCTAATATCGTTGTGTTTTTTCCGTGTTTGCAGGACAGCTGGAGCAGACCAGGCGCCTGACGCCTCTGAAGACGTGCTCACGGCCGATCCGGGTCGGACTGTCAAAGAGGGCCAAGACCCAGCGCCTGCACCGTCTGCACCCCTACAAGTGAACGTCTGAAACGCAACCAAGGTGCTGTGCATGAGTGAGCCTTGTTAGCTGCCATGTCCAACACCCGAAACGTTGTTTTCTTATTTACAGTGCGCTGTTGATGGTGTTCTTTGCGCTTCTACTCTTCCTTGTTGGTTGCGAGTGCTTCTGGTTTACTGTGCATCTGTACGGCTGCTTCTTTACTCAGGGAAGGTTGAATCCACATGATGCCTCGTCACATTTATGCATCTTCTTCCGGGAGGTTCCTGTATGATCACAGCCTCCTGCTGTTTGCACATTGAGCTGTTGAGCTGCAGCTGTGACTCGCCCAAGAGAACCCTGAAAGTATTCATTCATAAAAGAAAACCTGCTTCCTGTCCACAGTTTCCCTGCTGGAAATAATATTCTCGTTTGAAAAATATCGTCCCCAATTTATATGCACTGATCAACCTATTTATATATATATATATTTATTTATTTATTTATATCCGTCATTCCAACCCGGATTAGTGTTAAAAAAAATGTATGTATGGATATCCTTGCCTTGTTGGTGTTATTTAATATTTATATGAACTAGTTTTTACATTATTGTGTTGCATAAAAAAAACGTTTCCCGGTTTGTAACCTGTTTCTGATGTTTTCCACTGTGGGCGTATTACAGTATGCTCTTGTTCCTGTAACGTGGGCGTATTGGGTCAGATAAATGAGCATCCTCTGTTACTGTTGTGTTCTTGCCATTAAACGGGTTCCCGTGTGCTGTATGCAACATGTCCTTGAGCAGTTCTGTGGGAGGTTAGCTGGAGTGGAATTAGAAAATAGAATTGCATATACAATGTGTTTTTCATACGTGACTCTACCTTAAGGCACAACCTAGATCTAAGCTCATTATTGTGACAAACAAGGAGACTTTACTGTGTTTTTGCTGTTGCGAGTGATGATACTCAACACTTGTCTTAGCCTCATTGGTTTGTCAGCTGTGGGCTTTTCTTTCCTTCCACAGCTAAACTTACTGTTTGTTCTAACTCATAATTAGATTGACTCTTTATCAACAGCTAAATGTACTTTTCGTTATCGTTACAGACGAACACATTCCAGTTTTCCACTACTGGAGCATCGCACGGCAATAAATATTAATGAGCGGCTTACAAATGAATTCCTCCGTATCTGTAAACTGTGGCTGCATTCGGTTAGGAGCTGAAAAGCTACCAGGGGAATAGAAATGGAGTTGACCTTACTGAAGGCTGAGCTGAAGTTCACACATACAACAGAAGGAGAGAGAAGTGGTTTTAACGTGGCTTAGGATCTTGTAATAGCTTTGTTTTTCATTCTCAAGTCAGGCGGTTTTCTCCAGTGCACGTTGGAGACAGACCCAGCGAGTTTAACGCTCCTGTTATTTTCGTTTCTTACAGCAATGATGTTCCCGGGTCAATGTGACCTCATCACCAACACCATTACTAACAATTCAATCAGTTTTTAGTGGAATGGAGTTATTCATCCCTCCTTAGATCATAGTTCAATGAGGATAACTCACTCGTTTGAATGAAAAATACATGTTCAAACAATTCTTTAGGTGCATTGGAAAAACCTAGATATAAATTGAATTAGTCTACCATCAAATATTTTTTTTTTCTACATTTTATTTTCATTTTCATTTTTTTTTTTTTCATGAGCTGATGTAGATAAATAGAGATGAGACACTTTGCTGTTCAGGGTCATATTGACCCGCTCACTCAAAATCAAGCCAAATTAGTCATTAGGATTTGTATTGAAAGTAAACGTTATTTATGTTGTTAAGAAATCTAAATTGACCTCAAGATGATCTTCATCTTCAGACACTTACTCCTCTACTTCACTGTCGTAATCCAGGATGTGCTCCAGAGCCTCCAGGGCCGCCATCCTTTTGTTTCTGTTGCTCATGTTGCCCACAGGAAGCTGCTGAGTGGTATGTATCTGCAGACTATAAAGTTGGTAGAACTTTGTATGTTTCAGCTCCCCTGCTATGTGTGGGCGGAGAAAAAAAGGTTCCCGTCAAAATAGTATCTGTATTTCTCTCACTGGTGGGGTAGTTAGAAAGAGAGTGTGTGTGCGTCTGAGATTGGGATGAAATGCGTGTGTCTCACTCTCAGTCTATTAGAAATCCAATAGTACCGTATTTATTAGGAGAGACATGAAAGAAACCCTTACTTTGATGTTCCCAGTGTATTTAGGGGGAAAGTGAGTATTACAAATACATGAATTTTCTTTTTTTACATTGATTACACCAATTAAGGCAAGCAGAAGAAGTTTCGTACAGAAAAAGTACTTTAAAATATTTTTCCTAGATGTTCAAACTTTGAAACGGGTCAATTTGACCCGGAACATACCAGGAGGGTTTAATGGAACACATGATGTATTTCTTTTTAACGTCGATTACACCAATTAAGGCAAGCAGGAGAAGTTTGATACAGAAAAAGTACTTTTCTAACAGGGTTAACTGTTATACGTTAACTCTAACCCTATGGATAACATAGCCATGACGTCAGTGTTGACTTTTCTTCCTCTTGCTCCAGGCCGGTGAGACAGAAGTTAGCCGGCTTACTGCCGCCCTCCTCACTGCTTTGCCTGGAAGTCCTCTTTGTAAAGGAGCAGAATGAAAATCTAGAAATGGCACCACACATTGTTTCATAAGGACTAATTAGGATTTATTTTTCTCTTAAATCTGTCTCCAATGGTTCTCTTTTTGTTAGGAGGAGCCCCCTTGGTGTGTTTTATCAAAGCAATTTGATTGTGTTGTAGTCACTGATGTTCTTTAGGACTTTGGAATAACATTAGTTTTTCACATCTCTGAATTAAAACGGTCTTTCGTGTGAATATAATACATTTTTGTTTCACTGAACAAGGGGCCTCAGCTGGTAGTCAAATCAAAAGGAAACCACGCCACGGTATGGCTTTTCAAAAATAATTGGATTCAAATGCTACACGTTCAATCTGCCTTTTTAATCAGGCACCGTCTGTGACGACGAGGGGATTTAAATTCGATTGTCCCCACTTGATAATGACTTTGTCAGCTGGTGCTGGCCGAGCAGCATTTGCCCAGTTTGTGTGCTGATGATGGTGATGGTGATGGTGGCAGTGCTGAATCTCTCCATGGATATGGATAGATTCACAGCCATTGACAACAACAACAACAATGTATAGTATTGTAACAACGGAATGTTCCATTCATTGTATCACATTTCTATCTGAAACAGTGTTTCATACATTTGTGTATTTCTTACTGATGCCGCACAGGCCGGTAATCTTATGGTTTTAGTCACACTTCACTTGGAGTGCAGTGGAGTGTGCACCTATGCACCATTATTACATAATTGTCACATTTCCAAATTAATTCCAGACAGTTCTACAGTTAATGAACCATTCTGTTCTTATAAGACTGTTCCGTTCTAAAAATGTACTTGGCCTACATACCGTGGGTTTATTTGAAAGTAGACTTTGTGAATTTGGAAATACATCGACTGCTGCAGCCAATGGAAGGAAGATTTGTCTATAATATCATTAATAATAGATCAGTTTTAAAGATATTTTTATTAGATTGAATATATGATGGTTTTACAACGTCTTTATATACATATAACAGTTATTACCATGTACTCGTAAAATGTTTATGATGCTTTCAAAACTGATTTTTTTTCTTTTCTTACCCTCATGAAATCCCCTTTTTGAATTCTAATGAGTCCCTGATCATCAAAGTAGTCAAATTCTACAATACAGTTAAATCAAGATCATTTGTTGGAAAAAAAAAGGATTCAAGCTTTATATATGTATATACTGTGTGTGTGTGTGTGTGTGTGTGTGTGTGTGTGTGTATATATATGTGTATGTACACATATATACACACACACACACACACAGTACATACATACACACATACATACTGTACATACATACACACATACTATACATACATACTGTATATACACACATACATACACACATACTGTACATAAATACATACACACATACATACTGTACATACTTACATACATACATACATACATACTGTACACACATACATGCTGTACATACATACACGCATACATACTGTACATACATACACGCATACATACTGTACATACATACATACTGTACATACATACACGCATACATACTGTACATACATACACGCATACATACTGTACATACATACATACTGTACATACATACATACTGTACATACATACACGCATACATACTGTACATACATACATACTGTACATACATACATACTGTACATACATACACGCATACATACTGTACATACATACATACTGTACATACATACATACTGTACATACATACACGCATACATACTGTACATACATACATACTGTACATACATACATACTGTACATACATACATACACACACACATACATACATACTGTACATATATACACACATACATACTGTACATACATACACACATACATACATACTGTACATAAATACATACTGTACATACACACATACATACTGTACATACATACACACATACATACTGTACATACATACTGTGCATACATACTGTACATATATACACACATACATACTGTACATATATACACACATACATACATACTGTATATACATACATACATACACACATACTGTACATAAATACATACATACACATATACATAATGTACATACATAAATAAATACATACATACACACATACTGTACATACAGACATACAAACATACATACATACTGTACATACATACACACACATACATGTATGTATACATACATACATACTGTACATACATCCTGTAAATGTATGTATGTACAGTATGTATGTATACATACATACTGTACATATATACACACATACATACATACTGTATATACACACTGTATATACACACACATACTGTACATAAATACATACATACACATATACATAATGTACATACATAAATAAATACATACATACACACATACTGTACATACAGACATACAAACATACATACATACTGTACATACATACACACACATACATGTATGTATACATACATACATACTGTATATACATCCTGTAAATGTATGTATGTACAGTATGTATGTATACATACATACTGTACATATATACACACATACATACATACTGTATATACACACTGTATATACACACACATACTGTACATAAATACATACATACACACATACATACGGTACATAATGTACATACATACATAAATACATACACACATACTGTACATACAGACATACATACATACATACACACACATACTGTACATACATACACACACATACATGTATGTATACATACATAAATGTATGTATACATACATACTGTATATACATCCTGTAAATACATGTATGTATGTACAGTATGTATGTATACATACATGCTGTACATACACACATACATACATTTATGTATACATACATACACATACATACTGTACATACATACTGTAAACTGTGTTTACAGTACAAAATATACATGCATAAATGCACGCATTCACACACATACATCCTAATGCTGATGTTTAGCACGTATAATGTTTACTACGTTCACCACTTTAGTTTAACTAATTACTATTTAGCATAAACAAAACAATACAAACGCGACTTGACGTAAAAGCACAGCACCCGAGAGTCGGTTCTCCTCAGCGTCCACGTCACTGAGACTGATGAAGTCCATCTTAATGTCCCCAAGTTCAGTCTGAACCATAGTGCTATACCTACATCATTTGAGTGGGTAAAAACTATTTGAGTGCATCTTTTTCTGACTATATGTAAAACGATTATTTTCCATTTGTTGCCATAAGATAAAATTGTGCAGTTGGGCAACATTTAAGCTTATAGCAGGCTTACTGACGAATATGTAATTCCACTGGCAATGATGGAAATAGATATATCTATCACATAGAGTGGCGAAGGGAACCTGAACAAGTTGTTAAAGATTGGGTTTATGTATGATCTGAATTTTCCCCCAAAAGAATATGCAGTAGAAGGTACATTTACTTCCATTGTGTCAGATGTGATGTAGAACTTGTTTCTGCTTTCTCTCCGTGACATGAAAGGCACATTACAGCTTTAGATGCTGAGGAAACTTCAAAGGCTCCAGTGGAGCCAGAAGTTCTCTCTTCTTTCTTTTAAGTTCTTATTAAATGACTCATCCAGCCTCTTCACAAAGGCTCCACTGTATAATTCACCACTAATTATGATCTCCGAGCATAACCTAGGGATTCAAGATGTGGTACAATACCATAAATGACACTTGGCAGTGACTTATGTTCCTGTGGTTTTTATTGTCCTCCCTACGACCAAAATAAGGGGATTAGGCACACATTTGTAAATTTTCATGAGGTGGAATGTAACGTTACACCAGCGTCAGAGTCCAAGTAATGTTGTTATGCTCATGGAGAGACCTTGAAGATGTATTTCCCTCCCTTTGTGCCCATTGAATCATTTGCATGGCTCCTCTGTGCAGGAAGAACCGCTGTGGCCTATACTTAGAAAGCTTATTACTGGAAAGCTGGAGGATAATTAATGAGTATCAGCCAATTTGCCTTCAATATTTCAACAGCTAGCGAGAGCAGCTTTGAATACCTAGTTGTTCGTTGGCCCAGGTGAGAAAATGTCAGCGATACAGACATTAATAACGTTTGGTTTCTCCTGTGCAAGGAAAACAGAGCAGCTTTATCTTCTCCTCCCCGCTGTTCCATCAACACCAACACTTTCAGGTGCCTGTTGTACCCAGACGTTGTTTACATTGTTCCATTTCAGGACATGCGGATGCATCTTTGTGTTCTCATCAAAGGAGAAGCTGTGGCACCAAACCGACTGCAGCGCCTCTCCAAAGCAAACAAGCAGGGCTCAAGCTAAGAGTTTGCCTCTCACACACATTACAGCACTGCATGTATACTTGCTCACACACACACAAACTAAGCCTGTATTTGCTGCCTTTTCCAGATCAATAGCAATCACTGGACCACAATCCGATGATTGACTCAGACTAAAAATACACTGGGTATCCATCGCCTCGACACACTGCTGGATTGTAAAGCCGTGAAAGAGACCAGGACAGAACACTGATTGTGCAAATGTCATTTCACGGATACCTTTGTCATAAGTGCATGAATTGCTGCCTTATTGCCAAAAAAAGCAGCTCTGGCAGAGAGCCTGAAGTGGACCAGGACAGGCATTTAAAGTTGTTGAATCACACTTGATTTATCTCACCCAGCAACTAAAAAGCCCTCAAAAGTGGACCATTCGCGAGCACTCGAAATGTATCAGGTCCGCCTGCACAGTAATCTCTGTTTTGGGCAGCGGGCCGAGAGAAAGGACAATAAGAGGATTTCACAGGCTCGTGTTTTGACACAACGGTGCATTATTGTTCTGCCTGTTCCTGAAAAGCTCTAATTAAATTGCCGTTGAAGGGACAGGAACAGTCATGACGGAGTCACTGGGCTGAGGTGGCGTTTCATTACAGTTAAGCTCTGCTCACAGGAAGGTCAACAACACTGCTCTACCAGTGCTTTTGATGAAGACGAGCACTGTTCACACTTCTCACCATATGCTCCCCTTCAGATTGAGCAGATTACTGTAACCTTTTGAACTCGTGAACTATGGCACTCTGCTGTGATCACTACTTTCTGTATAAAAAACACTGACTAGATCAGTCAGTGAACAGTACATGGACATTTTAGGCACTTACTGATTATTATAAATGTTATTATCGTACTTTTTCGTTCAATTGTGGGAGTTTTTGAGGGATAAATGTGGCATTATATTGTTAAACATCAAGAATAAAAGCAACCTGGGAGCCAAACATTTCTACCAAAGCACACAGAAAAGTCATATTTAGTAGAAAACATTTTGGGTAAAACTCATGATTGATGCAATCCCTAAAATGTAAACTTTGATACAATAGCTGCCTAAATATCTCATTACTGCTAGTGTAGCGAAACCCAAACCTGAAACATCAGGAACAAGAATGGAATAATAGATAACGCACTATTGATCTTGAAATTATTTTCTTCATTAATAACAAAGAGCAAATAACAGACCACATTTTGACGAGGTAGAGGATGTGAAAAGAAGGAGTGAACTATTGTGCCGTAGTGTTATCGTACATTTTAATGTCCAACCAGGACCGGAGACGCTCTTCATTTAGATCAGCTTTTCACACGTTCACATCTGTCCTCACATTCATACATTCAGTCCTGAGTTAAGTACCAGCAGTACAGTGAGCTATTTTATTGAGTTTTCTATTTGCCAAATGCTCTGAGGGAATTTCAGTGCCCTCTCATTAGTGATGTCTTTGTCGAGGGTTTTAATTGAGAAAGGTAAGAACTAATGCGCATTTTGGACGTTTTCCATGTGTTTTTTGGACGTCACCATCTTGGTTTCATGCAACCAGAAGTGGCAAGAGAGGGTGGATTTAAATACAACAAGCACTGAACGAGACACTTTCTGGCAACCAAATTATTACAAAATACTTCATACCAGTGTATGAAGTATTTTGTATTAGTAACACACTACGACAAAAGTACATATGACAACAAAATGGTTGACCTGTCAATCACAGTTAGCCCCGCCCTAAAGCATCCCCTGCTTTATGGTCTGTTTGACTCAAATGACCATAATTTACTAAATGAACATCATGCTGTATTGAAGAAGACTTGAAACTAGAGATTGAGACATAAACTCATGTTTACAATGTTTACTGAGGGAATAAATCAGTAGAGTCATTTATATAGACTTCTATACAACCAGAGGAGTCGCCCCCTGGTGGTCAGGAGAGAGAACGCAGCTTTAACACATGAAGCATACACTTCTATACAACCAGAGGAGTCGCCCCCTGGTGGACATTGAGGTTTCTGCCTGGGTTGGATATTGCCATCTGAGATCAGACAAAGGAGCCTCTGTGTTATTGTTGTATTACCTTCATAAGTATATACACAACTCATAACCCTGGGCTACAGCATTTCATGGCCATATTTCTCTCTGTGCTTTGTGGGCGGTCGGCAAGAGCAAGAGTATTCGTGCCAATTAGAGAAAAACACGCCTACTATGCCTGTAGCAAGTTTAAACAGTGCCACTGCACACACACACGCACACACACACACACACACACACACACACACACACACTGCCCGCAACTTAATACAACCCTTAATAAAACACTCATATAGTCATATTTTAAGTGTTAGTGCTAATACAATGGGGTATTGTAACGTTTTGACGAGGTATTGCAATACTTTTCTAGTATCTGTGTACTGCGTAACACTAATACAGTAACATTGATTTTACAAGCTCATCGCATGTCACACTGCAAGAGGGCTCTAATCTAATCCAGTTTTGGTCGTAGTCTGTGTCGGACTGTGATTTTTAAGGCATGTCAGATTTGACATTACGCTGGTTGAACAGTGCATTCTGTGTATCAGGTTGTATTCAGATCTTCTTCTTTTTTTTAGACCCAATCCTGATTCATTCATTCATAATAACTCAATGCTTTAAAATGCCCTACAGGCATGATATTAGGTTGATATGTGGTTTGCTGTTTCCTAGTTGTGATTCAAGTTTGAATATTGACGTGGTATAAACTAGTCACAATAATAACTCCAACATGCCGTGAACATGAGGCCACATGTGTCACATTCATTCTTACCCATCAAACCATTAAGTGAGCCCTCTTGCCCCGGATGGAAGCATCTTCATTCTTTAGTTCTTCGAGTATTTATAAAACTTTCCTTTGAATTGAAATATCTGTATGAAGTTGCATTATTCAGGAGACAAGGTTGCAAATCATGCGAGCAATTGTAAACGATTAAACATGACAACCAATCATCTTTGACCAGAAGCTGCATCTGACCTGCGAAAGTGAAACTTTCACCTTGACACACCTGCAACGAATCCTCTAATGCAGCACCTTCAGTGTTTTGCTTCCTCTGGCAACTACCTGCTTGAGTGGCTTAAATGTCAAAAGGCCTCAACTACTGTTCAGATTTCCTTCTGTTCAACTCAAATTACTGCTATAACTGCTTTTACGTCATGGGTGGCTTTGGATGGATGGATGGAGTTAAATTATGGATTATTTCTCACAGTAACAGTGTTTTGGCTTAGTAGGTCAGAAGCAGTCCTGCCACACCATAAATCATCATTAGGTCCCTTAACACCGAATGCTGTGGTGGGCGTCAGTGGAATGTGCTGCTGGGCGATGAGGCGGCTGCTTCATGCGTCCAGCGTGTGGAGCCCGACTCGGGGCCAGGGCCAATCAGCTGAGAGAACGTAGGCGGGGCCATTACCCTGAATCACCAAGTGCCAAAATCTCTCATAATTCCATTACGGTACTTCATTACGTGCTGCATCCCAGTCCACCCACACGCTGAGCACTGGCCTTCTGATGGCCAGCTGTCTGCAGAGTTCAGCTTCCAAGCTGAACGCTGTACATCGCTATTCAGATATGCTAAATAACAGAATAATTTATGCCGTTATCCATTATGCATTCGCTTTTTTTCCAAGAAGGCTTTGATTGGCACATAAGGTCTCCGAGTTTATAACACGCTTGCATTGGGCCGATGACACAAGACGATTATCAAAGTGTGTGTTATTGCTAAAGGCCAGTCACTGAGCTGACATGGAAATGAGGCGCTGTCATGAATCGACTAGCGGCTGTCTGCCTCTCACCCATAGGCCTGATGGGAGACGGCATCAACCTGAAGGCTAGCAGGGGTGCTGCTCCCTCGTCTTGTGCCGCTAATCTGTTTAAAAACACTTTAATGAGCTGCTAATATTAAATATATCATGATATTTGAAGACAAGTCGCTCGTAATAAAACAGCCAGGGTGGATCCTGGAGAGTCAAAGGCCCAATCCCCACTTTACAGACACGGACTTTGAGGTGTGCTCCCACTAACTCTGTGAGGGTTTAATAATACTTTGATTTTATATAGCGCTTTTCTGAATGCTCAGGAATCATTCACCCACCGATGAGAGGAGCTACCATATCAGGACTAACATTCATACACCGTAGAGCAGCTACAGGAGCAATTTAGGGTTAAGTGTCTTGCTCAAGGACACATCGACACGGGCTAGCGGAGCCGGGGATCGAACCACCGATCCTCTGATTAGAGGACGACCGTGCTCACCACTGAGCCACAGTTGCTCAAAGTCGTTTAGTTCTGTCCCGCTGTCACATCGTCGAGTGCTTGATTCTCTGACAGACATGCTGAGCCCTTTATGATCCCTTTCCGAAAGTCAGCATTAGATGCCGACTTTGCTCAACGGAATTACCCACAATGCATAGCAATGTGACGTTAAATGAATCTTAACCTTTCCCTCAGTCAAACTGATGTAACGTTTCTGTGAATAAATAATAAACTAATAAATATTGCTCGTTAGATCCTCAAAACTGAATTATATCTCATGTTTAACCGATACGGAGACATCGGAGCCAGCGGATCATTTCAAGAAGTCCTGCCGAGAACGTCTACTTTCAGTTGTGTGTTTTCTCATCAAGTACAGAGAAGAACGCGTATTGAGTAAAGGCCGCTGTAGACATCTTAACGCTGATTGGCCGAGACTCGACACGTCACATCAAAGATCTTCTATTGCGAAGATCACGACATCAGCTTTTCTCCGTGTCTCACTCCAATCTCCGAAACGCTGGCCGGCCAGTTCACATATTTTGATTTCAAAACGGCGAATTTCACCGAAAGGTGACAAGTTTGTAGGTATGCAAAAAGGAGGACAAATACGCGGACAGGGCATTGAAAATCCGGACTGTCCAGCCTAAATCCGGACGTCTGGTCACCCTATTTCCAAGACAGTGTTATTGAATATTTCATGGCTGCTCGTTGTGGTTCTGAGACCTGCTCCACCAGAAGCTTAGCGGCGCGAGCAAAGTAAAGAGCCCAGTGATTTCCTTTCAGCACATAATCAGATTCATGCTTCTTCCCCTCAGACACTGTGGAGCATTATTTTTCTCCTAGTGGATACTCTTTGAAACGGCTCGGCGCTGTGCTCATTAATATGCCAGGCATGCTCCTCGTTTCTGTTGAATAATGTTTTGCTTGTGAACAGCCCTCAACTCTGTGTTCTGCGGTGGAGGAAATCACAGCAATTGGTCTCAATTCAAAGTCGTGAGCACTTTTGGGGACATTAAGTCGTTGTGGTGACAAATGCTAATAGGCCTCAGCGGGGAAGAAATCCGAATCAGTATCCGAAAATAAGAAATGTAATACATAACTTCCAAGAATGAAATATAAACTTTTGGATGGATTTCCATGAAAATTATTTTGGTGACTTCTTCTGGCGGCACAATTTTTGACACACATTTTTGCTTTAGATGTATATAATATACACAATTTGATGGGTCAGGTTGCCTTCAGGATTACTGGCTCCATCATTGGGTCAACATGTCATTCAGTATTGATTTATTACCAAACACCTGCAAAGCTAATGACCTCAGCTGTACATCTTGTTTAGTGCGCATTGGCTAATGTTAGCATGCTAAAGCCCTTCATTAACCCTTCAGGGACTGAGTTCATTTTCTCGATTTTACATAATTTCTTAAATTCACCTTTTAAAGGCACTTGCATATAAGATACATACCCATGTGATACATACAAAATTGCAGAACTATCGCGATACTTTGCGTGGTGATATTGTATCGATACACGGATGCCGAGTATCAATCTTTTATTGTATGAATTATAAACCTTTTGGTAGCGCTCGTAGCGCCGCTGCTCAGGACAACACCCGCAAGACTGCGCTGCTGCTGCTCTAGTAGCGCTGGAAGTGGCCGCCATTCAGACGCACTTCCTGGTGAAGTCGGTGAAATTCATCGAGCTGTGTGCGCCTACGGATCATTTTATAAACCCAGACACGAGGGCGTTTGATGTTCCGCCGTTTTGGGATTTCCACAACAAATATAAAGCAGAACTAGTGGTTATTTCCATGGTGGATGGTGGAAATGAAAACTGTTTGCACGCATGGCCACGCCCCTTCTCCGGCGCAAATGACGCAACTATGTATACTGTAATAATGACGCGACTATGTAGACTGTAATACAAACAGTAATACAAGCAGTTCAGTTTGTCAGGTGCAACATTTATGAAAGTGTTGCTCAGTTTGTCTGCTTGACAATCACATTTTGCTGCAATAAAAATGATTGAAGTGAGATGAACAGACTGAAAACTTCATCTTATTAGATCAAATATGTTGACAAAGTTTTCCTTTGGGGACAATTTGCACTTGGAAAAAATATCGCAATATCGTGATAGCATCGAATCGTGGACCTCTGGTGATTCCCACCCCTACTCTCTATATAATGAGGCACCATTGTCATAAGGCACAAGTGTAAAGAGAAAATATGACTCTAAAGCTGAAAAATGTTATCTCGATTTTGGAAATTCTTCATATCTCTTGTGAAAGCATAACTTTACTCATGTGGACAAACTGTTTTGGTGATGAAATTGTTTTACCAAATGTCTTAGCTTCACAGAAGCAGTGGAATATATGAATAAAATGATAGATACATGTCAATAAATGTCTAAAACCAATGTTTGTGTTAGCGTTTTTTGAGTACATCATCAAAATGATAAAAATGGGACTGAAAAATGACCTCATACTGCAGATAAAGCTTCATGGGGTGTGTTTTCAAATAAAAATATGTATTTAAATTACACAACAAAGAACAAAGAAAAGAAAGATTGACATATTCCTCTGCTAAACAAGTGAGGCTGTTAGACAGAACGCATTAATGAATCATGGACATGTGATGCTCATTTGCATGAACTCTAACCTTTGACCTGTAAAGATTATGACTCTTATTTCTATATGTGTCCACTTTCAGCTTAACTTTTGAAAATAATTGACATTGTGATGTCTAAATGATTATTTGTAGACAGGGCTACATCAATAAACACCTTATTGAAGTCATAGATTTGTTTCGAGTGGTCAAAGTTGATGTGTTTTGGAGGTTTTACAATAGGCTCGTTCGTTAGAGCTGCGCCTCGCCTGGAATCCAGACGAGAGCAGGCGGCCGCAGCAGGAGGCGTTGACAAAAAACTGCAATCAAGTCGGACAGTTGTCAGCTGTGTATTCGCAGGAAGTCACAGAAAAAAGTACTTCCTGTTAGTTCCGAACTTTTGTTTACTTGTAGTTTACAGATCACGTTTGGATTTGTGTTTATAAATATATATTTATGTAAAAATTAGTGTGTAGCTGCATCCTTTGGTCTTTTGATGTCTGCCTGTGAAATGCATTACTAGTAGTTTTGATGTGTGTTGTATAAATACGATTTATTACGATTTTTACGCATCCTCAGAGTTGACGAGGAGGGTTGACCAACAGTGAGTGACCGACTGTTAACGTCATTGTTGAACTTTTTCCCTTTCTAGTTACTTTTTGGTTGATGAGGGAAGCACAAGCACATCTATCTACCCTGGTCCCTGACCCGTCCAGCGCCGTGTTTGTGGGGAATATAAATACAACAAGATGAGCCAAACATTTCTCTGCCAGCAACATTAATGCCATTCGGTTCTGCCAAGTCATAATTTATCCAATCCACACTTTTATTTATTGTTGCCCATCAGAGAAATACTGATTCAAACCCTGGACCCTCAGTAAAGATTAGCTTTTCTTATTTTTGCCGTAAGTCTTTAAAGAACCTGTTTTCATATATTAATGGCGAAAATTGCGAATGGTTTGAATGGTTAGAAGCACAGTAGATGTATTCCCGCCATCAGAGGCGACGTGTGAGTCGATCAGAGGAAGGTTACCTTCTCAGGTGTTCAGAGTTTTACCTTGCACGGAGGTTGGCTATAGAAGAAGAGCAAAGGACAACCCTGAAGGTTTTTCTCCATGGTAACAAGGTTTTCCCTCTCCTCCCGACTCGCTTCGAGTTTCATTGACAGATGGTTCGTCCAATCAGCTGCCAAGTCCTTTTTTGAAAGTGCCTGCCTCTTACCAAAGTTTCCACTGACGGCTCTCCGATGGTTCTGTGTAACAAACCAGGACCGGTTCTGCTGAGAAGAAAGATGTTTGATTTTACAGTGTCTGCTGCTCTATTTCTTTCTGTGTGGGTCTTGGAGCCAGCATGCTCTCTGGTGAGAGCATGCTGGCACCCTGGAGATCTCATTGATCTCTAGGGTGCTGTTCCACAAGTCACGACGAAATGACTCTGGACGCTGCTGCTGCTCGCTGCTTTTAACACACAGAAATGATGGATATTTATTGAAGGTGCTTCCCATAAACCGTCAGGTGATCGGGGGTGGCAAGAGGAGACGGATGAGATGGAGTGGAATGGTAGAAATGATTGAATAAAAGATTAATATTGCTGCTGAGAATAAATCTGTGGATAATTGAACAATTGCACCTCAGAATGTAAAGCTGCAGTGGGATCTCTGGCTGCTGCCTTCTCTTTGAAACACGTCTCTGCTTCCACATAACTGTTATTTCACTAGAATCCCAAAGGTTCGAGCCGCTCCACATGGTCTGTCTCTTGTCTGGTGATTGCCCACACAGCACAGACCCAACATCAACCCGTTTCATCCACAGACTGAGGCGGTTTGGTCCAGTGTCCAGTTTGCATGAAGTATTTTATTCTTTTGATGTGTATTGGAGTGGAAACAGTATTTTATGCTACAAAGTAATTCCCACAAAAGCATTCAGCAACGGTAATATGCAGAGTGAAAGTCTGGGGTCTCTAAATGTACAGTTAAGTGGAGCTGGAGGCAGGAGACGATTCTCTTAGCTTAGTATAAGTGAGCGAAGGGGGATAAAAAATACAACAACCAGCGCCGCTAAAGCTCACGAATTAACACTTTATATAGAAAAGGAAATGAACTATAAAACGGACAATTTGCTGCAGACTAAATGTGAAGCTAGAGACCGTTAGATTAGCTTAGCATAAAGACCATATAAAACGGCAACTTGCTGCAGACTAAATGTGAAGCTAGAGACCGTTAGATTAGCTTAGCATAAAGACCGGCAGCAACGGAAACAGCCCTGAAGCATGAATGAACACATATCTGGTTTGTTTCATTCACACACAAACCACAATATCAAACTTATCTTTGGACAGAGCCACGCTAGCTGTTTCTCATTACTTCCTGTCTTTATGCTAAGCTAGGCTAACTAATAAGCTAGGCTAACTACCTCCGAGCTCAGCACTTAATTCACAGACATGAGAGTGGTATCTATCTTCTCTCCTGACTAATCAGTTTGTTTCCCAAACTATTACTTTAATAAATACCGTATAAATATATTTGTGTGTAAACTGTAAAATAAATAATAGCCAAGCCCAATAATATTGTGCTGGCTGGCTGCAAAAGAAACGTATTCAGTTAACGGTCCCCGAGCCGCATCCTAATGGATCAGTCCTTGGTGATATGGGACTCAATATAGTTACACTCATACTGGTTTGAACAAAGCATTTGATCTTCAGAGTTTTGTGAAAGGCCTGTCCCTATATTAGCTTTTACCAAATACATGCTGGCTGGCTTTACATTATAATATGGCTCAAATTGAAAACTAAACGGTCATTAAAGCCCGGTCTGATTCTGTCCCGTGGGTGCAGGAAAGAGAGACTTGGGCTTTGTTGTCGCCCCGCAGGTTGTCCCGAGTGTGAAGAGGTTTGACCTCTGCAGGACGGTTTGTCAATACTGTGACCTCAGATCATGCCTCCTCAATCAGCCGTCTCTCACCACCCCACAGGGATTAGCGGATTTGTCTCAGAGAAAACAGAGGACCGGGGTCGTCCGTCTGAATCCTCCAGAAGCAAGGCAACACCTTCCACAGAATAATATTGATGTTTGTGGAATCAATGTCCGTCTCGCCACAGAGGCTAATAAATTGCTTTGATCTGGTCAGAAGAATGAAATGCCAGGGAAAATAGGAGCATTAGTGCTACTGACAAAATAATGTGGGGAATTGAGCATATTAAAATGTTATGGATTGGAAGGTGGAAGATAAAAAGAAAAAGAGATGGTTGATAGATGAGAAGAAGAAAAAGGGATCATCCAAACATCTGAATGGTTCAAAATGAGAACAGATCAATCCAGTTCAGAGGCCAGTGTGTTGGAGAGGTGTGTTTTAATGCAGGAGTTCAACCCTGTTTTCTTTCCTTTTTAACTCTCCCTCCGCTCCAGACAGAGGACCATGAAGAAGCACTGCTGCAATGCAGCAAAACAAATCGCGGGTATCTATTAAGCGTCTGTGATTGGAGACGTCGCCTCTCCCTGGTTTCTCTTTCTTATTGTCACTTTGCTCGCTCTCTGGTTGTCTCTCTCTCTGGTTGTCTCTCTCTCTCTGTGGTCAGACATGAACATGAAGGAACACTCGGCCACGCCAGAAGATTGGAAGGTAAAATAAAAACAACATGCAGCGTATTTTCACTCGTAGATTGGATTGGATTCAAAATGCACTTTCCCCACCGCATGAAATGTCTTCGTAGCTTGTTTTTTTTCCTATTATAAAAGGAACTGAAGGCCATTATGTAATTGTCCTGGACGCCATTTAAAACCACTGCACTGTTTCCTCAGCTGCATACAGATCAAGGTTATCCTTTCTTCCCTTCAGGGTTCAAGGTTCACATCTGCCACCTACAGTATTCACTTCTGGAGTGGTTGAACAGCCACACTTCTTCTCCTCCACAGCTTTCAGATACACACTGTGCACACTCTGAATGCTCTGACATACCAGAAAGAGAAAATACAGACCATGTATGCCGTGCACACCATAGCATCCTTTATTCTTGATAAGGATGATAGAAAGTGGCTCCAAATCTTGACTAGTGTATCGGGGTGCAGGGATCAAATAAACAAAACGTCAGCAGCCACAGACAAGTCTTCTTATTTATTGTGGCTTTCAGCTCGAGGCCAATGCCATCCTTCTGTGTGCAAGTTTTCTAAAATAATATCATCTCCAATAAACATGTCTCACTAAAATAAGGGATAAACAAACACTAGCTAAAAGTCACTCATACTAACTGGTTGTATTTGTGCTCCTCGATCAGAAAACGTTTGGGCTGGTGATCCCAGCTGTTAAGAGGGCGCTAGAAATATACTGAACATTCCCTCTGCCCTGCTCGGCGTGGCATCTGGTGTTGGAGAGCAAAGACGGGAACACGGACACAGAATAGGAGGAGAACGGACATTTGAGTAGTAGAGAAAACGCTGACTGTGGTTGGTTTTGGTCTCCACTAACTTCTGGCTCGTTTAGGGAAATATTCTGATTTGTTCTCTTGCTGGGCGTTAGATGAGAGGATCAATACCACTGTCAATATCTGTTCGTTAAATATGAAGCTACAGCTGGTTAGCTTAGCTTAGCATAAAGACTAGAAACATTACTACATTCTAACATCTATTTTTTTAAATAAGGATTAAGCAAATGTGATACGTTTTAAAAGATTGTGGACCGTGCTTGGGTAGCTGTAGCCTTTATATTTACCGAAAATGCCGAGCCATTGCTTGGATACCGTGGTCTCTGCTTCATATTTGACTGTTCTTTTTCAATCTGTCTCTTGCGACCCCAATATTATGGAACTGCATTTCTAAATTGATGGAATGTTGTTGTTTTTTACTCATCCCCATTTGAAGCACACATACTTTTTTTCAAATCAATAATGAGCTTTAAATTGAGATTTTAACGTTGTTAACCCAGGAATACCAGCACATCCCTCCACCGTCAAACAGGACGTGTCCAGCTATGCCTGTGTAACCCGTAACATCACTTGGCTGGAACAGCCTCGACATAGATGAAAAGCATATGTAAATCTATTCTGTATCATGTCTTTTCTTCTTGAACATCAGGAACTAGGTGGCTTACTGTAGCCAGAGGCAGCAGATCAAAGTGTCGACGCCTTCAAAAGGAGAGCTGCCATCGGTCTCCTGACGCTCTGCCGTACCTTCATGTGTGTGATCCCTACAAAGTGTTCGTATGTCGGGCCTTGTTTACACCGGTCACCCGAGACTAATTGATGACCCGGCGATTACTGCGAGGCCACATTAACTGGCACAGTTTCCACACACCACATCAAATCAAATCCACCACGTTTGAAATCAGAAGGCCGCTGGGAGACAAACAAGCCGAATGATCTACAAACCGTGATCATTCACGCGGTGCGCAAAAATAAAGCATCCGGCTCCGGCTGCGCTTCAGCTCGGCCTCGTTTGATCCCTGTGTCAACACGTGTGTTTGGTTTGCTGGGAGAGACGGTGACAAAGAGAGATGGCCGATAGCGAGCGAGAGATGATAGAGAGGGAGGCAGGGACACGGAGGGATTGTTCATTTGAGGAGGCTGTGGTGGGGATTCAACATCCAAAGATGTGGAGAAAAGAAAGCAGTCACCTCCTATAGATGAGGGATGGGACTGGGAGGTAGGGAGGAGGTGGAGATGGAAGGTGGTGCATGGCCTGTTACCATGGCAATGAGTCCCGTGTTGACCCGCAGAACATAAATTAATTCCCGGCTTTCTTTCGTTTTCTGACATGGAAATTCCCCTCCCTCGCCTTTGCTTCAGCTCTGTCGTCCCGGAGCCCTCACCGGCTCCATGCTGTCAGATAACAACCCTTTGAGATCTGCTGTTTGCCGTGTGCGCTGACAGCGAGATAGCGCTTAGTCACGGCACTCATCTATATTCATGCTGCTGTAACTTATGCTCATGGAGGCAAAGTAGGATCCTGTGCTGGGGAGCGGACCTCGTTTTGGGCTGCGGGAAAGAAGAAAAAAAACAACGTGCCGATATAATTTCCCCTTGCACAACGCGATGCGTCTGACAGGTCGATCGCTGTGATTTATGAGGAGAATTCATGCTGATGTTCAGGAGGTGAAAGACCTCTGCAGGTGGTGAGGAACAGAGGAGGAAAGAGGAAAAAGAAGAGGAGCAGAACATTACATCACATTGTAGAAAGACAATTCCCTCACTAGCATAGCATTGATGGAAACAAATACCTTAAACAATTCCAACAATTTGTCATTTCTATATGTGGCGATCATTGTGGGCATTATCTATAGTAATAGCGGTCTAAAATTAAATAGAAACTCAGAAATTCAGAATGTAGCCCTGGTAATGATTGCTGATGTAATATACAGTTGTATCTTTATGATTTATTCATGTTTATATGGACACTTCAAGGACTGTGCAGGACTACACGTCTGAGACAAAAGAAATGACTCGTGCGCTTGTTGTAAAATTTAACATCTAACTCAAGGTGGACCAGCAGAAGAAAGGGCGTTGAACACAAACATCACAGTAGTGCGTTAGTAGTCACAGCATTTATAGCAGAGTGTAACAACGTGCATATTGCTGTGAAAAAGAACAAAATCAACACTTAAAGACAACTTTACTGACAGCAGGTAAAAAATAACTTCCCACTGAGTGCCCTGATGGATCTATTAGCATTTAAAAATAGCGCAGTGAATCCCTTGATCCTTCACTTACTGCAGCTTCAAAAGCGATGACACACTAATAAGCAAGTACAACAATAGCACAAAAGAAATATTGAAAACTGCTTCAAAATTAATGCAAACAATAAGCGTGATCGCATCCAAATGTTTGCCCATCTGCTTTGCTTGGAAATCTCCCAGTAGCTGCTGTTGACTGTGAGGATATTCAGCAGCTGAAACAAAAACCCCACTGGGAGTGAATGCACACAGAGTGAGCAGCTATATAAATCCTGTGCTACAAATCCAGCCACAAGCAAGTCCAATTGATTCCAGATTGAATTTAGCAAAGGATCCTTTCAAGTCCATCGACAGATTGACTTGCTGCATTTCACGCCCACTGCAGGGAAGCTCCAGAGGAAGAGAAGCTGCAGTGGTATTAATGTTGTACTCAGGGAAGGTCACACCAGATTAAAGCTTCACTTGACTGCCTGTATTGTAAAATGTGGCTCTTCCCTTCTACACTCTCTTTGCGAGTACACACAATGACGTTTTTTTTTGTGGTAGGAGCGTCGGTTAAGTTAAGTTAGTTAACCTGGATAGCAAGGGTTATTGGTTTATTTTTTGTAATGGCTGAAGAAAATATGAGTTTCCCACTTATCGGGACCGCGAGTGTTACTCGAGGAAGTTAACATGAACCAGCGGGTCCATATTAGCTGACCCCGAAGCCGCTGGCCACTGGCTAGCTCCGGAGTGGATGGCTGGCTAGTTAGCTCGCTAGCTAGCTAGTCAGTGCATCTCCAGAGCTGGCTAGCTAGCTCGCTGACAGTCTCAGGACCTCCTGCCTGTACTTCTCCTGTGAGGTGGTCTTCTAGCAGTATGGCCACGATTGTTGGGCTCGCTTTCTGTGGCCGGCATGGGAGCAAGGTGGAATTAGCAAGCTAGCTGGCTAACTAGACATCCGCTAAAGGAGTACAATCGGAAACTAAATGCTTCATCCACGCACTCTCGTCGCAGAGAAGGAAAGCTCATGGCTACAACCAGAAGACATTGTTCAAATCCTTTTTTTCTTTTCATCCGTCTAATAGGTCCGGCAGCCGTGACGGCTGAGGAGGATAGCAGCCGGTTACGCTAAACTATTAGCGGCATTTTCTCTCCATCTCTGAAACGCTCCGTTGAGATTGTAGCTTGCTCGAGCCTCGAGTCACAGTTTATCATCTCAAACGTATGCAATATCAATTCTGGCACCCAACAACATGCAAGATGACATTTTTCGATATGGAACTTTAGATGATTTAGGTGATTTGTGTTTGCCTCCAGCTAACATTGTAATGCAATCATGACATTGGCTGTAAAAGGGATCCACATTTCCTCAGCTGAATTTGTAAAGGCAAAGAAAGAAAGACGTCTTTCTCTGGTACACACACTATATATATAAAAATATATGTATATGTATAGTTTTTCGTACAGAGCTAACTGCCTGCTTCATGAAGCAACTAAAATACCAGAAGAGACAGCTTTAAGTGAGGGAGCGAGTCCTCTGGTTCATCTGCTCAACAGCACGCTGATAGTCAAACCTCTTGGGGCCCACATGTTATTGAACAAGCGCTCGGCTTAACCCGAGAGGAAGGGAAGAGGGAGGGATGAAGAGAGAGGCGGAAGAAGAGAGGAGAGTCGGAGAGAGGACCGCTTGTACTCTGGGTCACCGGTGGCATGCAGCAGGCAGCTTAGAGCCCCCGTCAAGCTTGCTCCCGGACACAATGAAACTTTAATGACGTTATGCTGCTGCTGCATGGTAATGCACAGTCTCAGGGGCCAGGGAGATAGGGTTTGGCTGGAGCGTGCCCACGGGTGTGTGTTTCAACTGTCACTCAGCTAACGGGAAAAACAGCAGAGAAGTGAGGCCGCGGCCATACTGTGTGAAGTGTTGCCTGCAGCAGCCGGTGTAGTTCACGTTCAGACCAAGGCGCTGCCTCCGGACGGAGCTGAAGATGAGGAAAAGGCGTCATGTCCGATTTGGTCCCCGTCCGGAATTAACTGATGAGCTTGTCAGTTGCTGGTTAAATAATTTAGTAAGGGACAGAGAGGAAGGGCTGTTAACCTCTGTCTTCTGCAAAGCTCCTGAAGCTGTGAGACTTTAACTTAGAGAGCAAGAGTAGCTGGGGAAGTACAGTAGGCTACATCTGTATATGTACATCTATACAGATACATGTAAAAGGTATTATTACATCTGTTCATTGACAATATCAAAGCCACTTAATTAGCATTTCATATTGTACGCTGCTCACGACATTGATCCGGTTGCAGGTACAGCTTGTGAACATTAATTAAGCTGCCACTAAAAACTGTGTTTCTGCCTTCTGAGCCAAGGTGAGTGGTATCTTTGAGTTGTAGTCATTTGATCCTTTTGGGCTTGAAAAGTAAAACAAATAGATTCTATTAAGGATTTGAAAAATTGAGAGTCTCGACATTGCTGACCTTTAGAGGAACAGAGCGACCGGAGAGTACAAAATAAAGGGAACCTATTCAAAACCTATTGGGGGTATCATAACATCCATAGTTACATAAGTATAAGGAGACAAGACTACATGCTGAAGAAAGTGTTTGGCTGGGGTTAGCAGACGCTACACTATTAGCAATGTTTTCTCTCCATCCCTCAAAATGCTTCCCCAATATTGTAAGACTTTCTTTTTGACTGACTTTTTATTTTGGACATATGTCAAACATCGTCCTTTAGCGTCATCAAATCTGGCATGTCTGTCATTTTAAAATCTCCATACATTTTGAATTTTGTCTAAAGGTCTTTGTCAGCTCTTTTCTCTTCTTCATTACTTCCCCCCCTTTTGTTTTCTCCTTTCTTCCGCTCTCTTTGCTCTGTCTAAGTTCTCTTTTTCCTCCTGTCGGGGTATTCTTGGCCTGTACTCAGAGGTCACCTCTTGATCTGTCTTGAAGAGTCGACTAACAATCGATCCGTCCCCCTCTTGCTCCCTCTCTCTTCTTCCCTCTCTTTCATCCATCTCATGGACCGTCAGTCAGCCCATCCTCAAGAAACACAATTGCCTTGAATCTTGAGTCTCTGATCTTGTGCCAGACGTGTGGGCAAATGTCAGAAACCCTCAGATGTGCACTTGTTGGAAAGACAAAAACAGACAAAAACAAGGTTATTAAAAAAGTTTTGTAACTCAAATCCATAGTTTTTCAACGATATATGCAGGGAATGGCAAACTATTGCGTTTTTTAAATTAATAATCTGCAGGAGTAAATATGCCCGCACTGTTTTTATTTAACCATGGAGTATCCTATGGATGAAGCTGCAGTCTATTACAACAAACATCCAGTCATTTAACAAAATTAAAAAACTTATTGTAGAAACAATGACTCATGTGTCATTGTCATGCTTCTATAAACTCTTTTACAGCCAACATCATTAAAAATATGCATTTACGTGTTTACATGCAAGCTTCAAACATTGAATTCAAACTGTTAACAGCATCAAAATGTCTGGTTGTTGCATGTTCCGTTATTCTGACAACGGATGAACAAATAATTCAAGCAAGTTTATAACTACCCTCTAAATGTTTTAAATTACATTTAAATCTACGGTACGTTCATATCAAAATCACTACTTTTAAACAAATATTAAGCGAATGAAAACATTCATTGAATGCTGCCTTTCATTGAATGAAAATATTAAGAAAATTGCATTTGAGGCCATGAATCGGCCATCGATCCATACGTTTTAGAATTCCGTCAGGATCTCGACCGTTTCAGAGCAGAACAGGTGTTTCAGTTTAACGAGTGACATCTAGTAGCTCGCAAAGTCTGGCTGGTGTAATGCTACACGCTAGGTTTACATACATGTATTAAATGTATGGCCACTAAATATAAAAGAATAATATCAAAACAGACGGTCTTTTTCTGACATGATACACTGAACAAATTCCTCAGACGTGTTTGCGGATCTGGAATATCCAGGTTGTGTTTTTTCTGTATACCTTACGCAGAAGCTGCTGTCCAAAGATTTTAACTCAGTTAAGTTTGCTCGGCTCTGTTTTGTTCCAATGTTGGTTCGTCTTGAACCTCACTTTTAAGTTCATAATGTCTCAAGCATCATCACACTGTGAGTGCAAATAGTTATAATATGGAGTGAATGATTCAGAGGATCACATTATTTCCAGATACTATGAAACACTGTATTTACTGAGATTTATTTGGCAGCTTAATTCAGATCCAACAACTTAAGTATCTATTAATCCAAGGTTGAGAACCTGACAGGCCCATTGGCAGCAGCATGGCTGGAGAGGACATATTGTGTTAGGGTTTGTTAACGCCTAATTACTGTAATGGCAGCCAGACGGAGCCAGGATAAGTAAATCATACCCCAAAACACAGCAGCATTTTTAAAGGTTGTAGAGCGGTTGCCATGGATCCCACACCCCATCTGGGTGAGACGGCCATTCATCGCGGATGGCTGGCAGTTGTTAGGGAAGCACAGCAGAGGCACTGACAGTGTACATGTTGGCACCGGGCTGTTTGTGATCTCTGAGGGCAGTTTGTACTTGGAGGTTGTTATCTCTGCTTTAGGAGAGAAGTGATGGTGAAGATGGACTAATTAGACTGAAGTCAGGGACTGGACTCCATGTCATGAGTCCACAGTGAACACACTCCAGACCCTGAGATGTTTAGCTATTGTTTGGTGTGCTCAGTGCAACTGAATATACATAAATAATATACACACAGCTTCCCCACAGTCACAGTAAGTATATGTTGTCATCTTTATGGAGGGGAATGAAACCAAATGAACACCAGATAATCTTACCTAAGCCTAACTGCAGATGGGGCTCAGCATGTCATTCCCGTCTCTGAAATTCCACAAATGTATAAGTACTATAAGTATAACACTACATAAAAATGAATCTCTGGGAGATAGGGCTGTTTGTTTAGACATTCATAGTCTCCACAAGATGAACCCTTATGACCTTTAGATCCCCTGACTTTTCTTTTAGCACCACACGAAAGTGTTCACTTATTGTGAGTGAAATATACAAAAAAATGGGAAAGGATGTTGCACAATAAACTAAATGTGCGACTGAGCAAAGATGAATCTCATAGGTGTCATGAACAACACCGTTACTGCTGCCTTTCATGAACTGTTCCTGGGAGATGAATCCCTGCTGCTCGGTATCAGTCAGGGATACGCAGTAGAAAAACATGTATTCAGATGAAGATGTTGCTTCACGTGTGAGCAAAAATAAATGTACGTTCTGACGTTGTCACACCAGAGAAAAAGTGTTGTCAACCACCCAGCAAATCTGAATGATCTCTTCTCTGTCCGCTGAAGGCTCTGAAACCACGGCCAACAGTGGCTGAGGCCTTCTCACTGCTGCACGCTGCTTCTCCAGAATTTTTATGTGCAGTGCAGTCTCTGGTGGGCGAGCCGCCGAACGTCCTTCATGCTTAAGTGGGGAGGAAATAATTAAATCGTGAGGACCATCTAGACTTTCCAACTGTTATCGGACCAAAGTGAAACAATTGTGATTGTGAAACGTGTCATTGAGACACTCAAAGTACATTTGTCCACCGTTTAAAAGCTGCAACAGTAGTAGTGGTGTATGCACAAGTTCAACAGGAGCGCGCATGCAGCACGCTCTTGTGCACATTCCTGTGCACGCTCCTGTGCACGCTCCTATGGAAGCTCGTGTGCACGCTCTTATGGAAGCTTGTGTGCACGCTCCTGTGCACACTTCTGTGCACACTCCCGTGTACGCTCCTATGCACGCTCCTATGCACGCTCCTTGTGCACACTTCTGTGCACGCTCCCGTGTACGCTCCTGTGCACGCTCCTGTGCACGCTCCTGTGCACGCTCCTGTGCACTTTGAATAACAGGCACACAAAAATAGACAGGACCGGGCAGCCGGTAAAATCATGATGGAGTTTTGGATGGTCCACCAATGGGGAGGCCCACCAATGGGGAGGTCCACCAATGGGGAGGCCCACCAATAGGGAGGCCCACCAATGGGGAGGCCCACCAATGGGGAGGCCCACCAATAGAGAGGCCCACCAATGGGGAGGCCCACCAATGGGGAGGCCCACCAATGGGGAGGCTCACCAATGGGGAGGCCCACCAATAGGGATGCCCATCAATGGGGAGGCCCACCTATGGAGAGGCCCACCAATAGAGAGGCCCACCTATGGGGAGGCCCACCAATAGAGAGGCCCACCAATGGGGAGGTCCACCAATGGGGAGGCTCACCAATAGGGAGGCCCACCAATAGGGAGGCCCACCAATGGGGAGGTCCACCAATAGAGAGGGCCACCAATAGGGAGGCCCACCAGGATGTGTCCCTGTCAGCCAGAGGGCCTGACACCACTGTAGGCTTTGGTAAGTATGTGTGGCTGGTGATTGAGCAGCAGAACCACTGATGCTATGTGATCTAGTTTTTATGCAATGTTGGGGGAGGAGTTATGACACAGATGGCTGCAGTGCATCATCGAGCCATGATTTCAGGCACGCCCCAAGAATCTTAAACGGTGACAAACTGTTTAACAGTCTCACTCCATAATTCAGTACTATATGGTCGACAGTCAAATTTCAGATTTGACTTTTCCCAGACTTAAAGGGACAAACTCAACATCACATTCACCGCTCCGTGTTCTTGGTGCTCAGCTTTACATTTTCACACAAGTTTCTCTCCCGCCTGCGCCGCTTAGATATTTCGATGAGTCACCGTGAACTGGACTACACCGAAGTGGGAGGAGAGAGGGAGTGATTCAGCCCGAGTAAATAACGCTCCTTCGTCTGGATGTTTGTTCTTTCTGAGGCATCTTTTCTCTCTCTTCTCCGGGGAGAGGAAGTAAGCGTGAGAAGACACGATCCACTCCACCTCTGGACCTGCAGCCTGTGAGCAGCGCTCCCAGCGTGTCTATGTTTCAATATTGTTTTATTTCCAACATTCAAACCTCATTACTTATGCATGTGGGGAAAACTAATTACTAACTTTTCCCAAATGTCCCTGAAAATATGGGGGCCAAGCACGGCCCCCATATTTTCATTTGGTTATAGTTGATGCAACAATCCTTCTGTTCTCTCTGTGTCACCTGCGGGGCAGTAACACACATGAACAGATACTGAATATTAACCCTTTAAAGCATGTATAAGCATATATATGATGTCATGATTTAAATGTGCTGTTTGTGAGGCACTAATCATAAACTGCAATCTCCAAACCGTTCTTTTTTTCAACTATCTTTTTCACCATCTTTGTTTTAGAATGTAAATAAATGTAATATCAACATTGTTGTGTGGAAATGAACACATCAGATCCCACTGAAGGCAAACAGGGCTCACAAATATATTTCATCTTGACCAAAAGGCTCAGTCATTTCCTAGAACAGCTGGACTGTAGTTTTCAAACAGCTGTAAATACTGCATGTCTCTGTTGAATGTGCAGATTCATAGACATGAGTTGTTACAGCAGGATGATGATCAACTACAGTGAACATGTTCATGGTAATGGAGAAACAGTTTCCTACAAATTGGATCTTGCTTTTTATGGTTTATGGCTTTATCAATTATAAGAACATTGTAGTCAGCAAAGGAGTTTCACTTTAATATTTTTAACTATTAGACACGTTTGTTAACAATATTTCTTGTTGAAAGTATGACCAAAAGGTGGCTGTAGCTCAGGGGGATGAGTGGTTGTCCCGCAACCACAAGGTAGCCAGCTCGATCCCCAGTCCCCACATAGCTCACATGTCGAAGTGTCCATGAGCAAGACACCCAACCCTCAACCGCTCCCTGGGCGCCCCACAGGGCTGCCCACCGCCCCCCATCCAGGGATGGGCCAAATGCAGAGAAGAATTTCCCCAAGGGGATTAATAAAATGCATCTTTCTTTTCTTCGTGTTTTTTCAAAGCCACAAAACAAAGACCCAAGTTGTACGAAACGGAAATGTTCTTTGAACTTTTCATTTGTTTGCGTATGAGATGAACATGCCTCCCAGTCAAATATTCAGAGAAGCTCTACCTCATTGTTTTTGAACAGTGCCTTAATTTAATAATCGTATAAGCTTTGTTTACACATCATGTTGGAGAGCCCTGAAAGGCAGAGACCAATGAGGAAAGCAGCTCTTCCAAAGTTATATTTTACAGCAAATATCCTCACACACGGAGGCAAATACACTCAAACCTACACACCGCCAAGTTTATGGATGTATAGATTCCACTGCAGAGACAGGATGGCCCCAAAGCAAATTATGAGTCAAGCGGTGTTTACACTGCTGCTGTAGATTTATGTGCTCTCTGTTTTCTTCTCAAAGCATAAGAAATCCATCTCCAGCGCTCCGAGTGGGCCAGTTTTCTCTTCGGACTTCTTCTTGCCCACCGGCACTCCTCAAAACCCTTTCAGCTCCTCTGGGCCATCCAGTCATTCAGCAGCAGCAACAATGTGGCACATTTTAAAATGACTGTTGCACTGTTAGTGACAACGTTTTTTATTTGGATAAAAAATATGTAACATTTAAAAGTTTTAAAAGAGATACAATATAATTGTTCAGGGAAAAGGTCTCATTAAATGTTCAGATGAGATATGTTTGAAGAATATAATAATGATTTACCTCTACAGAGTTAGGTCTTAAAGCTTTTTGGGAAGTTATAGTAATACAACTTGGTCCATAGTGATGTGAAATTGATTAGTTTTAAGTCAAAGACTTTCACATTTTTGGGAGGGAGGATCCCCAAAACCCAATATCTCTTCAAATATTTTAATAATTGTCATACATCAGAATGTTTATTTGCTGATAACGACCAATACACAGGAGCATGTGAATAATATGTTTTTCCTCTGGTCCATGTTTACAACCTTTGTCCCTAGCGTTCCCTCAGATGTAGCCGTGAATCAGTCTCAGGTTAAAGATCCATAAGAGGAAGTGTGGGTTTATCATGACATGGTAGACTGAGATTTTCAATTTAAAAGACCTAAATAAATTAAATACCTGGCAGAAGTCATTTCTCCTAAGTATCTGGGAATATAACTAACCTGGATGACATGTGAGCACAGACTGCAAACCTCATGTGATTAAAGCAGGAACATCTCCTGGGACCACTCGGTTAAAGGTGCACTAACGGTAATCAATGGCAAAGGAGGAATTTGTGTGAGAAATCAATAAATCCTTTGGGCTCTCCAGGTGCCACTTCCACCAAAAGACTGATGCATGCTCGCTTCATGATGAACTTCATTAAGGATGAACTCATCTGCCTTTAGTTTTCAGTTACAAGCTCAGGTCCTGATGAGATTTTAATGATCAGTAATGATGTTGTTGGAAATATGGTTTACGCTGGAGGACCTCAACCGTGTTGAATGCTGATAATTAAAGCTCATGTTAGGGTTGGATCTGAACTGGGATCAGCTGCTAAAAGAGTTCAAACGTTCATTTCAAAGGCTCATACTGAGATAATTATAGCCCAAAGTTGCTGATTGCAAATCAGTTTTAGTGTCTTTAAATTGGACAGATTATAACCCATCTACCAAGTGTTACTGAAATAACTGTTCGTTGGAGCCATGTCATGTTTATTAACGGCGGGGACTGGATCTGCTTAATGTTCCTCATAATCACTATTATATATTGAACATAATCAGATGTGCTGATGAGGCCTTTAATTGCACAAATTAGTGCAATAATTACCAAATAGTGCTAAACCAGTGCACTGCTTATCCTGGATAATCCACAAACCTTTCTGTGATTCATTTGTTTTACTGCACTAATAAATAGTAATAACTTAAACCTGCTTTCCTTTTAATGTCCTACCAGGGCGTGACTCCTCTGGTTGTATAGAAGTCTATGATTCATGTGTTAGCTTGCATTCTCTCTAGTGTCCACCAGGGGGTGACTCCTCTGGTTGTATAGAAGTATATGCTTCATGTGTTAAAGCTGCATTCTCTCTCCTGACCACCAGGGGATGACTCCTCTGGTTGTATAGAAGTATATGCTTTATGTGTTAAAGCTGCATTCTCTCTCCTGACCTCCAGGGGATGACTCCTCTGGTTGTATAGAAGTATATGCTTCATGTGTTAAAGCTGCATTCTCTCTCTTGACCACCTGGGGGTGACTCCTCTGGTTGTATAGAAGTCTATGCTTCAAGCGGCCGCCAAATATATATATATATATATATATATATATATATATATATATATATATATATATATATATATATATATATAAAATACTGATAGCTTTCCTGCCTGCATCTGATTGGCCGCAGTGCTCTTTGCCTCAGCTGCATGACTACACAAGGTAATAGTAGAGTACACTGTTTCCGTCTGTTCTCATCTCCTCCTCTCAATGGTATTATATTGTGTTATACAGGCTTAGCATAATACCTTTACATGGATTCTGCAGTCATTTATATTCTGAGCCGCTCCGCTGAATATTACTGCACAAAACTCAGCTGGTGCCTTTTCTTCTCAAGGGAAATCAGGTTAGAGTCCAATAACAATGCAAAAGATTTTCAGCCCATTTTGGACAATCAAAGAGGGTATTTTTCTATCCGGCTAACACAAACCAGGGGGATCTGAAATAAATAGCATTCAACGGACTATAGATGAAAAACAAAGTGCCTGAGTTTGGTCTGGAATAAAGAAATGAAGAAAGGAAATATAGACAATTAATTATTCTTTATTAGGAATAAGCATAATTAGACAAAACATTTCACTAAAAACTAAAATAACTACAAGATAATTAAACGATACCAAATATGAAAAAATGAAATATGAAATAATATAACACACAAAATCAGGTGATCATATTCAAACAGAGCAGAAACACAGATCAATCTTTCAAAGGTTATAGAAAAGCGTTTATGTCAGTGATAGCATTAGAAGTCAGAAGACATAATTATAGAGATGTCATTCAGGTCCTATAATAATAAGACAGGTGGTCAGATGATTTGGATTGAATATTTACAGGTGTATTATTATACTCATAGAATATAATACAATGTTATAAAACTGGTATCCTCTGACTGAGTGAATGGAGTTCTCTTTGCAGAGAGACAAGCTGTGGTTTGGATATGTCGTGATATACGGTCACACACACACACACACACACACACACACACACACACACACACACACACACACACACAGTGTACCAGGTAGTGGTGTGCTGAACGCTGTGGACCTCTTCAGACTTTGAAGTGAAGAATCTCTCAGGCTGCTCGGTCGAGCAAAGAGAGGAGAGCGGAGAGGCCGAGCTCTCCAGTGAGGGAATAAAAACGGGATGTTTTGTGATGTGCATTTCTATATTGCATCTTCAACCCACAGCTGATGACGACGACTCATGGTTGAGGATTGTCATAGCAATATTAATATAATTTCCCAGATGTAGGTTCGAAACACATCTGGAGACAAAACTCCAGGTTTAGCCAGCAAAGATATTGAATCATCCAAAGATAGATGAATGAAGAACACCATCAATAATGGGTGAAAAGGTCACTTTAAAGGGCCAGTGCGTTGCTGCTGTTTCATCCATGTTTAATCACCAGAAACAAAGACTCGTTGTACTTACCTGAACCATATAGAGCAAACTTATAATTTGGGTCAGCACTTGACGGGTGATTCCCAGAGAAACCCCTCCAGTGAACAGGAGGGCTGCATGAGGACGGGGAGAGACAGAACTGTGTGACGGGAATATTAATGGAGAAGGCAAAAACATTGCATTTCTCTTATTGAAACACTGCCTCACATGTATACCTCAGCTTTGGAGAGTGTTGTCCTCGCTTGCTCCTGGCCCTCGTGAGCTGCGACTGTCGCTTTCACAATAAGAGCATGGATAGCAGCCTGTAGCTCCGGTATAGTGTTCACGTTCTTCATGTAAATTTATGTATGTGATGTTTTGTAGCCACTCCGGTCCGTGTTGCGTTTTTGTTGACTGTGTGGTGTTCTATGAATATTAATGATCCCCAGGAGATCTGCTGTTATGAGGAGTAATTTATAACCCCCTCGCCTCTTGCCCGCCTCCCACCAACACCCCAGTTACAACCCTACAAGTATACGAAAGAAATCACAGGGCCCTGCCAATTACACACAAGGGCATCTTGGAGAAAACAGAGAGGCGATGCATAAACAACCAGGGTTTTGTCGAGAGAGCGCGCCTCTTCAAAGGAAAATTACAACGCCCACCTCCTGTTAGGATGTGACATAAAAGAATGAGAGGTGCTGCTTTTTGTTTTATTTTGGGCCGGGAATAAGCCCAAGGATTTAAATTGTTTTTATCTCAGAAAAGTTTAGTCTGCTTTTAACTTGCCTCCACTAAAAGTCTATCAGAAGGTAGGCAACAATCCATCGACTTGGATCGATGTATCGATCCAATATGATTGATGGAAATTGTCAACATCGATAGCATCATCTTTTGGTCGACCGTAGTCGTGGTAAGCAGGGTCGTCCTTCAAACAGAGGATCGGCGGTTCGATCCCCGCTAGCCCATGCCGATGTGTCCTTGGGCAAGGCACTTAACCCCAAATGTCTCCCCCTGTGCCTATGGTGTGTGAATGTTAGTTATGTTATGATGGGCAGGTGGAACCTTAGGCTCTCCCACCAGTGTATGAATGGGTGTGAATGATGACAAGTAGCATGAAAGTGCTTTGAGTGGATAGAAAAGTGCTATAAAAGTTTTTATTTATTAATTTACCATCTTTATGATACTCCTTTATCTTGAAATTCCTCTGGCACGTCTGTTTCACCGTTTCTGTGCGCCTGCTTCTTCAACATTCAAGCATGCGGCTAGTGGTGGTAGCGGTACTAGCAGTGCTAGCGCTGGTAGCAGTGCCAGCGGTGGTAGCTGCGTGTCGTTAGCCAGTGTGCGGTGGGGAGAGAGAAACCGAGACAGAGGGGGAGTAACGTCTAGCTGTCAGCGGAGCACTGTTTCTACATTTAGTTTGTCTGTGAATTAATGCAACAACTGCTCCAGATCCAGACCAAGTTGCCGTGTCCCGCTTACCATATGCTGATTAAAGCTAACGGGCTCGTGCTGTAATCGAGTCGATCATTTTGAGCTCAGATCATATTTTGGGTTTTGTTTTGTGAGATAATATATATGAAACATGTTAAATGGAAACATTTCGTCTCATATCAATCATATGCGCCTGAAATTGAATCAAATCCAAAGTATATCGTGGCAGACTTCAGTAAATATTGCATCCTTGTTCAATAATCAATATAATATCGAATTTATTTGACTTTTTAATTATCTAAAGAAGTATTTGTGAAGGGGCTAAATCCATACTTTTGACAGCTGTAATGTATCATAATGATTTGACAAGAAAATAGAGCCTATATACTATACTACAATGTCTTGAATAGCTTCATAAATATTGATTGAGTCATATCTTTTATGAAAGGATTTACAAGTTCCTCTCCATGAAGAATTCACATGTGATGTTTACGTGGAAAACGCTGTCCTTGTTTTTCTTTGGTGAAGAACAGAGTCAGTGCTGTGGAGGATTATGAAACTTTGCACTTGCAAACGCTGCAGCTAATGAGCTCAGAACGGGAGGAATCACAATCGTGTAACATCAATCAGCAACGGAGCCGACCAAAAACACAGGCAGCAACATGTGATAACCCTTTACACCTCATCATAATGCGTCTTTATAAGTCATAAAGATGTACACTAGCACTGTAGTGGGTTTTTTTTTATATTATCGAGATATGGCATGTGACAGAATACCACAGTGTGGCACAGCAGGGGCTCTCAGGGCTTCAATGGGGAAATTGTGAACACACAAATATGAGTCGTATCTGAATTCATCCAAAAGTGATTCCATCACAAGATTTTGTTTTGCAGATTTTCTGGAGATTGAGTTGATTATGTGCAGTGGATTATTCCCTGTCGCGTTTCTTTGCAGCATCTTCCATCATAATGAACTCTGTACTGGAGACTGTGACGCTCTGAGAAAAATAGCGCCCTACCAATCAGAGTGATGAAGGAAGGGTGACTGTGCACAGCTGCTCCTGGCTTTCCCCACATGCTATTGAAACATGCTACAACATACCAGGACGCACAGAGAGTGAGTTGTTGTCCATGATCACCGTAACGGATGCCCTCGCAGGTATTATTTTCATATTGTGTTCCTGTTATGATCCAAATCATGCTCCGGTAATGGTCTTTTTAATAACTTATGAGCAAACTGACAGGAAGACTGATCGGCAGGGAGATGAGAGGAAAGACAATGTGAATAAACCAGACAGCAGGTGGAACAGTAAATATTCTCTATGCGGTACTGAGTCTCTCTTTGTTAGACTTTACAATACTGCAGCAGAATTACCTGCAACATAAAACTGCAAAATGATAAACCATTTATGGTGTTAAAACAAATTACAGCTAATTGGGGTGTATCTGAAAATGTTTCAACACGACAAAACCAAAGCAGATGAATGTTGATATCACACAGAACTACCTCTGCAACCCAGCAGAATTGAGTCATAACTGTATAGATTTTTCTGTTAAATGTCACCCCCAGTATTTCTCCCTGGGTGATGCAGCGATGAGTCTAAAAACAAACCCCACAGCACCAATAAGAAAGACTGACTCACCTGTTTTGGCAACTTAAATCAGCTATAAAAGTGCCACCCACTGGTGGGTCCCTTTATCTGCTAGGTGTCTGTGACTGTAGACTGTTCAGAATAAACTGTGTGTATCATTAAAGGGGTCAAATCGATGAGAGCTATTTTAGATGTGTCTTGTCTACAAAGAGAGGCCTTCAGACTGAGGTTAGCTATTGTTCTGGGGCATTCTGGACAGCAGAGCCAGGGGTCTGCTTGTAATGTTCGGCTCATGATCTCTGTCTGTCAGTAAAGTAACCACAGACAGATGCAAAACATATGGTTAATTCATCTCTTGGTCTTAAAGCTAGGGTAGGCCAGCTTGAGAAACTAGCAGGAGTACGCTATATTTGACTAAAGAACCCGGCCCAGTGTTGTCAACTCATTTCCAGTGTTAGCAGCTAGCGCACTAGCTTTACAAGTTCATCAACACTGACAGTCCATCCCTTCAGGCCTCGCTCAGAGCCACTCTCCCAAAAATATCATTATGAACGAAAACAACAAACATGGCTACTGTTAGTACAGCTGTAAAGCTAGCAGCTCGTAAAAGACTCCGGTATCGAGTAATGAGTGCACAGGCAGACAGGCAGGTAGGTATGTAGGCAGGTAGATGGGACGCAGGTATACAGGAAGCAGGTAGACACACGCAGGTAGACACACGCAGGTAGACAGGAAGCAGGTAGACAGGAAGCAGGTAGGCAAACGTAGGTAGACACACGCAGGTAGACAAACGCAGGTAGACAGGAAGCAGGTAGACAAAGCAGGTAGACAGGAAGCAGGTAGGCACACGCAGGTAGACAGGAAGCAGGTAGACACACACGGGTAGACACACACAGGTAGACACACGCAGGTAGACAGGACGCAGGTAGACAGGAAGCAGGTAGACACACGCAGGTAGACAGGAAGCAGGTAGACACACGCAGGTAGACAGGAAGCAGGTAGACACACACAGGTAGACACACGCAGGTAGACAGGAAGCAGGTAGACGCACGCAGGTAGACACACACAGGTAGACACACGCAGGTAGACAGGAAGCAGGTAGACAAACGCAGGTAGACAGGACGCAGGTAGACAGGAAGCAGGTAGACAAACACAGGTAGACAGGAAGCAGGTAGACAGGATGCAGGTATACAGGATGCAGGTAGACAAACACAGGTAGACAGGATGCAGGTATACAGGAAGCAGGTAGGCAAACGCAGGTAGACAGGAAGCAGGTAGACAAACGCAGGTAGACAGGAAGCAGGTAGACAGGAAGCAGGTAGGCAAACGCAGGTAGACACACGCAGGTAGACAAACGCAGGTAGACAGGAAGCAGGTAGACAAAGCAGGTAGACAGGAAGCAGGTAGGCAAATGCAGGTAGACAGGAATCAGGTAGACAAACGCAGGTAGACAGGACACAGAGACAGAGCGCAGGTAGACAGGATTCAAGTATTGTAATACATAATGCGTGTACAGGCAGACAGGCAGCTACGTTGGCAGACAGGCAGGATGCAAGTAGACAAACACAAATAGACAAACACTGAGACAGGAAGGCAGGTAGACAGATAGGTACCGTCGTGTTTATTTCAGTTCTGCGACAGACACAGATAGCGTAATTTTTTTCTTTTTTTGGTCAGAGCATTTTATTTATGAATTGCTGTCAGCATGTTACAAGAATTTAAATAAACATAACATACATGTTTTTGAAGAACATTAGCAACTCTGTCTTTAATCTCTCGTCATATTAATTATTGTTTCTCCTCCAAAAAGTTTCCCTCTGGCTGGTTGTATGTTATTTTACTTTTGGTGCTGTTGATTACGTAACCTTTTTAATACTATCTTAAACAACAGGTGTGCTCAAGTTGGTTGTATCCATTTTTTATTATGCACGTCATATACACAAAAAAGTCAGACTGTAATGCTACGCATGAATGCTGACGTTTGATCAACATCTTTGTTTAGCTTGTTTGCATGCTAATGTTTGCTAATTAGCGAACAAAGTACAGCTGAGGCTGATGGTAATAATATTGGACCTGATGCACTAGATGTCAAGTCATGGGACGAGGTCACCACAGTAATGACAGTTCATCCTGTGGGGACCCTGCACAGGAATTAATTAAGACTTACACTTTCCCTCACACACAAGGCTGTGATCTTCAGAGCTGCCAGCTGTTCTCATCATGTCCTCTGGAAAGAGAAAGGGAACAAAAGCAAGACATTCACAGGCTTATATGATTACCGAAACCCTATTTATATCTTTAACTCTTTTATAGCATGTCAATAGCAGTGGAAGTTTGCTTTATCAACTTTTAATTAATTATATTTTTCCTCTTAATGAACCCATCACAGTCAAAAAGTTGAACATTCTTCTGAATTTTTAAAATTGATAAAAGAAAACTGATCCATCATCAGTTTTAAAATGTCAGTATTGATCCATCAAGCTGCTGCTGATCCTCACTGGTTTTAATGAGGCACCCCATTGAAGGAGGTACGTCACAGCAGCTTTCATTACTGGAGTTTGTGTGAAAGGTTTGGCTTCAACATCTTTCCTCACATCTCACTTGTACAAAGTCTTAACTCGGATTATAGAGGTACTTTGGTTAATGTGTAGAATTTATCCTTTTCTTATAATTAATTCTAACATCTCACACCAGCCTGAGCTACGGAAAATAAATCTCGTATTGATTACCTCTTTGGGCTTGTTGGGTGTACAATAGTATACTGTTGGAGTCTTCATTTGCAACTTTATTCTCAATCATCTCCACATCTCTCTAAAATGAAGAAATGTCATATTTCATAACTGCTAAACGGTTATATAACTGACAGCAAGAGCAGCTAGTTATGTGGGGAACATGAATCATGCACTGTAGAGCTTTTAAACTGCATGTAACTTCTCCTGCATTCAACAGACATGTCAGGTCGTCAACGAACTCTGAAAGATCAATCTTCAACGAGGTTTTCCACCACTGCTTTCAATAAACCATACCAATTTAGGGGAAGTTATGTCAGAAGAATGTTTATTTCAATGCTGTTCTTTCTAATAAGTTGAGTTATCTACCACTCATTGGCATTCTATATTCATTTCTAATATTCTTTATTATGTTGTGTTTCCAGGTTGTCTCTCCGACCGTAAAGCCCATTCTTATGAACCTTTGGACAGATATGGATGTAAACTACAACAGGACTGCTTGGCAGAGACATCCAACCATGAGGCGGTCATTCTAGTTATTTATTAGACTGTAGGAAATGTTAAATAAAAAATGAGGCATTCTCAGACTTTGCTTCGCATAACCAGCATCCAAAAGTATTTAATTTATCAATGGATTAATACATTATGAGATAATATGGGCTGCTGGTAGTCTAACACAGGTTAAACCAGAGCTGGTGTTAAATATTCAATAATCTGTACAAACAGGCTGTGGCTTGAATTCCAGCTGGAGCGTTCCTAACACGCATGTGTTCAACACGCATGTCGCTCTCTCAGCACACTGGGCTCATGACCAACGTAAAGTGGAGAAAACTTGGAGATGACTAGAAGATAATCAGGACACCAAACCATCTGAGACAATATATATTGAAGCATTTGAGATTTGCCTCAATAGATTTGCCAGATTTGCCAGATGGAGTAAACGGCCTTCCTACATGATGCTTTTTTACGGCCGTTTTTTAAAAGAATGGCTTTACGGTAACGTTGGCCGGTCCTTCGAGAGAATCAGTGGACGCCCAGAATTAAAGCAATATGGTCAGAACAAATCTACTTAGGCATGCTTAGGCAAAAACAATAAAGAACAGTTGGCAGGCAGGTTGTAAGCATCAATTGAGGGAGCTAGCATGGTTAGCACGCTAAAAAACAATATTCCACAAGTTGAAAAATGATACCACTTCACAACTTTGATGAATGTCTTTCTTCAGTCAGTCAATCTGTTCTCTCACTACAGCTTTGCCTTTTACACATCAATGCTTCTCCCTTTCTTTCTCTCTCTGCGTCAACCAGACATACATTTAACATTTAACATATAACAACACTTGGTATTGGCAACACACTCAGGCGTCACTCTGATTGATCCTGACAGCCAGTGTGTGCTGCGCCACACCACCACATTGTCAGATCTAATCCCACACATGTCTAATTTGACAAGGAAATGTGAATAAGGGCTCTCATGGGAGGTGGCTGGTTATACCGAGGCTTCATGTTCACTTTATCCAACCGCACAATGTATCCATCGTTACAACACTGAACGCTGTTGACACCCCAGAAGACTTCGGTCTTTGAAGATAAATACGTGTCTGTAAGCAATTCGCATAGACACTACTCTAATGTAACTGTAATCCCAATATTTAGCTATCAGCTAACAGGCTAACTATCTAACAAGCTAACTTTGTTAGTTCCAAATTAGCTCCAAATTGTCTAGTTTTACTGGTATTTTCATGTGCTGTTCTATTATGCAACACAAAGGTACTTATTGATCTTTCACTAAGTCACGCCCTCGGATGCACAACGACCAATCATAGCGTGGCGTCGGCCAGTTTTGACCATGTTACAACAGCTATCCAGCTCTGCTTCATAGCCTCTCATGCAGTTGTTTCAGATTGTCTTTATTACTGGAGTGGGTTATTGGATTTGGAGCTTGTCATGGTTAAAAGTTGTGTAACTCATTACCTGAAGAGGTTGGAAGGAGATGTGGGTTTTTAAAATGTTACTTTTCTACCTAAAAACCTAATTAGCTAATACTAGCAGAGTACGTTAGCACATAACTAAGTAGCATTAGCACTTCTATGCTAAGCTAGCTACTGAAGGTATACTGAATGGCTGCTTCAGCTTCTTAATGAGTGTAACAGTGAATAAAGACATACCGACTTTACAGGAACACTGTTCCTTTATTTCATTGTTTTCTTACTCGGGACTTAGTGAGGGGTCAATTGTTATTGTAGTCATCCATTTTGCTGCTGTTATGATTTAGCCAACTAGAACCACCATCGAGGAAGAAAAAGAAAGCCAGACATACTGCTATTTAAACATTTAACAGCTTCACTGCTCATCGCTGTGATGTAAATTGACTGTGAAACTTCTCGTCATAAAACCCTGATTCACAGCCTTTCTCATTTCTAGTGTCATAAGCCAATATTCATTTGAGAAATGTCACTCTATTTCAAAGCACACCTTAAGAGGCTGGGAGTAATGCTTTATTAGACTGGGCTGGAATTTTTTTGCTACGAATTTTCCTGAAAAGAACCATGTAATTTGGTACTAATTATGGGGAAAATAGAGACAGCGTTCAACCGGTACATTTCCAATTCATTAAATTAATTGCTGGCATTACCTTATTAGCTGAACAACCAAAAACATGACATGCGTCTCCAGGCTAGCAAGCAAAATGAAGATAACTTATACATATTGGAATGGAGCTTTTCTTTCAAAGACATTCACCGTGTAATTACCAATATATAGGAACTAAATTCATTAATTTTCAGGAAAATAAAGTTGCTTAAAATTCACCAGTGATTTCCAGGATTGTCTTTTATGAAATATGTTTGCCAGATTTAGCGCAAATTTGCAAATGCAATGGATTTAACATTTGGATGCTTTTTTTTCATACTCCTTGTATGGACAGTGGAATATGGAGTCAGGTCAGTCTCAATATTAGTTAATGAAAGAGCAATTTTCATCAAATACATATTTGGATGTTGTTATATCTATTTACAAACCGTTGAACCTGCAGGTATTAACTGCTTGTGATGTGTGAACCTCACTACTTTTGTGTGTTATTTGTTGGGACATTTACAACGCTGCCGCCACTTAAAATGTTTTTCTTCAACAAGCAATTATTTGTATTCTATCACGTTTTTCTTTTTGTTGCGTCAAGCAGAGGGTGGGAACCTGGAAACAAGAAATCTCCAAGAAACAACTCAGACAGACAGCTTTTGAAGTGGTACAAACATTTGATATGTTAGCATTTGCCACTAGTTTGCTAATAACACAATAAAACATTAACGCACTTCACTCAGCTGTCATATTTATGTAGTAAACTAATACATGTCTCCTCCAGGCGGCAAGTTCCAGTTCTGAAAAGTAATGGCCAAATGCTGAAGTGTCTTAAACTGTCATTCTCTCTACTAACAAAGTACATTAATGTTTTTTTCTATCCTGCATTAGCAAACTCCAGCTAACGTTTAAGTTAGCTTAGCTATATGTCTGTTTGCCAGGTGTCATTTCTATTAGGGTGACCAGACGTCCTCTTTTTCCCGGACATGTCCTCTTTTTGAGACCTAAAAAATGCGTCCGGCAGGGATTCCAAAAACGTCCGGGATTTTGCCTCGTTGGATATTTGTGTTTCTCTGGGTCTTTCACAAACTAGTTATTACGCCCTTACAAGTTTTGGAAATAGTATCTCCCTCTTCTTGCGTGAGCGCTGACTGTAGAGAGAACTGTCATTGGTCGACCGATCTCAGTGTTGCCAGACGATACTTCGCCATTTCTAATCTGGCAACACTGAGCACCTTGCCACCTCCACTAGTTGCATTGTTTACAACAGCACATGACATCTGCAGCCATGCCGAAATGTAAATGTAAGTTCACGGACGAACAAAAAAAAAAAAAAAACATGTTTTCACCTCGGCTGTGATGCTTCGGAAGCTGAGTGCATGACATGCAGAGCAGGCACTTACGTTCTTACTTCTTAATAAAATATTTTATTTTATTCTTAATAATTCTTTATTCATATTAAGAATTTATTATTCATTATTTAGAATATTGTATTGTTATCATTATTGCTTTAATATATGAGGAAGATTGAAAAGTGTCTTCATTTTCTTATTTTAATATGTGGCTATATAAAGTATTTATTATTTAGAATTTTGTATTTGTTATCATTATTGCTTCAATATATGGACAAGACACATTAAAAAAAGTACTGGACTAAATGTCACAAAAAAAGATTTGTTTTACATTTGTTTTGTATATATTTATTTTCTTTTTTCTTTATTCTTTATTTCAAATTAATTATCTGATTTAATTGATAATAATAATTTAGGATAGGACTATATAAGCATTTTTTACTTATACCTAGACCCTTTCAGTCTTTCTGTTTTGTATATTATATAGCATATTGTATTGTATTGTAATGATTGACTGAATAAAACACACAAACAAATAAACAAATATGGTTTGGGTCTCACTGTTGAACCATCAGCAGTCCTCCCTCATAGCTGTTTGCTGATACAGTTGTTTTATTATTTTCAATTATCCAGCATTTAGTGTCTTTGACAAGAATTGCTTTTCAGATCGAGTTGTGAATTCTAAATGAGCTGCAGAAGCCGAATGAATAACAGAGTGTATTCATGAGCAAACTAAATGATAGCCTTCCTTTAAGCCTAACTTGTGGGCAGCTTTGGAAACTGCAAATATTCTCTTCTCGAAAGCCGTTCTTTAATGGATCTAATAGATCAACATTATGATGCAAGAGCCCCTCCGGCTACAGGCTAGTGCAGCATTTATCTTCATCGGTGCTGTGTTTGTGTATGAGCGCATGCATTTATTACCCCACGCGTGTGTGTGTGTGTGTGTGTGTGTGTGTGTGCAGTAAAGAAGCGAGTGACCACAGTGCAGAGCAGCAGAAAGTTTAGCCACCAGCGCTTTTGATCGCCTGACCTCCATCGCTGCAGCGGTGACCTCCCTCCATCACACCGCACAGCAACAAACACACTCCCTCTCTATATACCAGAGGCTGGAGTACATACTCTATATATCTCTCTTCATTTGAAGTTTACGCCAGTTGAATGGCAGTAACAAAAAAGCACACTGGAATAGCATTAGAATGTAAATGTGTTCGTTGTGTGAACATCCTGCATCAGAGTTAGCGTTGCGTCTTTTCTGGGCCCCGCCCTCGTCCTTTCTCTTCGCTGCTCTTAAAATCATAAGCGAGCCTCTCCGTGTGATGGTTTATTTTCAGTACAGGGGACAGAAGGACACACACACACACACACACACACACACACACACACACACACACACACACACACACACACACCTACACTCACTGAAAGAAGAAGAAAAAGACTACGTGTTCTTCCACTCAGCAGCTTGTTTGGTGCTGAGCGTCAAAGTGAAATGCCACAGAGGAACTCTTTGTCACTCCAGTCGCTGCAAAGTGGAGGACATGACGGCTGCCTACTCAAAAACCTGAGGGATGAAATCTTATTTGTGCTTTCATGGGATAAAACTTGACAGGCGTGTTCCGGCTAATGAAACAACTCTATTTCTGCGGCGTTGGTTGACGCATTTCTGCAGACACCATGCCTCTTTAAAGAAGGTGCCTCGCCTTTACATAGATGTATTTATGGAAATAAATGATCCCCAGATGCTGCTAACTGCTATGTTTCATCAATCTGTGATGCTCAAGTCACTTCAGGACATACTTTGCATGTGGAGGTGGAGGCAGCGATCGCAGGAGCATAGTCACAGCAACCGAACATGAGCTGTTGTTTTTTCCCCTGAAGTCTATTTTGACGTTGACGCTTCAGAAATTGGTTCCTCTCACTCTTCTGCTGTGAATGCGATCACGCTCGTGGCAAGCAGGAGCCCTTTATCTGCGATTCTGAGGGACTGACATCACATTCTGAAGTTTATTGATGGTTTCCATGTCGTGTCAAAATTAATTGCTGCTCCCAACAGCGGTATGTTTGGCAAGATATCCACCTAGGATCATAAAAGAAAACAAAATACCTTATCAGAATAAAAGTTGGTTAGGTGGAAACTGCTGCGTCACCACCATGAATACAGAGTTAAATGAGAAGATAGAGCCCACACAGGTTTTAGTGACGGTCCTTGTTGATGCTTTTTCACTAAAAACTTGTTTCAGCAAATCCATCATTTTGACACAGATCAAATAAACGAGACACATCGTGTTGATTAGTGCGCTGAAGAGTTGTTGTTCGCAACTTTGGAGAGAGCTCCATCTATTCAGTCTCGTACACTTAACACACAGACGTGAGAGAGAAATCAATCTCATAATACTCTTGTTGTCCCTTAAATGTTGGAATCCATTAAATGTTGTGATCTTGTTTACAAGGAAAAGAAAGAACAATATCTGTCAGCTCAGGAGGCAAAGAGATGTTAAAATGTAAGATGGGGAGCATTTTTCTAAGACTGACTTTGCTTTTGTTCTTGTTATGGCCGTTTCACACAGTCAAGCTTGGAAACAATCGTCTTCTGAGCTGAAGGGTGACTCTGGTCTGGGTCTGCTGATCATGGTCAGCGAACAGAACCGGGCTTTGACTCTTTCAAGAGATTTCAAACCTGCTTTCGAGCTTCGTACACCAACACCCCGACTGGTATTTTCTTAGGACAATACGGAGCATGTTTAACATAAAAACCCACTTCAACACAAGCTGCTCTTTTGTTTCAGGAATATGCAGGAATGGAATATGAAATGACTCTATGTGCTGTGCAGCTGCAACCGTTTCTTTTCATTATGCTAATACCGTAACACAACAGACCTCCTTCGCTCCGGCTGACTGCAAAGCTGCTGCCACTTGAAAGTTGTAGCTTGACTGAGCTTGTTGGGAGCAGGTAGAAGAATCCCCTGACGCAAATGTGCAGAATATTTAGCTCTGTTTGGGTGCTGTTGGCTTGGCATACGTTTTTTTCTGAGCCACTGGAGTTTTCACAGAGAAAAAGAACACCTCAAAGACCTGTACTTCTTTATGGATTTAAATGTTAAAATGAAGTTAAAGCTGCACTAATCTCCAACTGAAAGTTATTCTCTTTCTTTGTTATCGTCCTCCATTGTGATTATTTGCATAGACACACAATGCAAATGATTAGGAATTTTTGATAAAATCTAGTCATTAGTACCGTAAAAGTCGGGTTACAAGTCGCTCCTACCTCCGGTCAGTGTTCCGCTGTAGCAAGCTATCGGAGCAGCGCTAGCTAGCACTGCTGCTAGCTCCCCGCTCCTGCTGCTACTACCCCTTTGCCCAAGTCATGTGTCGAGCCGGGGCTGGTCCCGCTACCTTCGGTGGTTGTCGGGGAGCTAGCGGAAGTTAGCGGAGAGCTAGCGGAGAGCTATCGGAGAGCTAGCAGAAGTTAGCGGAGTAACTAGCATGAGCGCCAGCTGGCTACAGCGGGGAGCAAACAGGGACACTGACCGAAGGTAGTAGTGGCGTGTAACCCGACTTTTACGGTAGTTTTAGTTATACATTTTAAGATGATTAGCGCTAGGGTTAGGAAGTTAAGCAGGTCATAATTCATCTCTAATATCTATTTCATATTGATGTGAAAACATTATCCTCAAAAACTAAACTTTACAAGAACACTTCATAACAGCGTTATAATTTACTTTCGCCCAAAACTCGTCTTTACATAATGCAAGTCAATGCAAAAAACTAACCAAGAAAATTTCTTCACACAGCTGTAATAGAGTTCTGGCGTTGACTTTTGACTCGTCCATGACGACATGAGATTATTAAACTGCAGCAGCTCATCCTGCTGCCATGTTCACCCACCAAGCAACAAACAGAGAGACGAACAGGAAACAAACTTGTGCCGACGCTCATCACCAGTCAAAGTCAAAACACAGCTCACTCATTCACTTTCCTCTTATCGCCGGTTTCCCACAGCCGTTGTTACTTATAGATGACAAATGCGACAACCACCCTTTTTTAGTGTCAAGGATTTATTACACTTCTAAATGAGATTCTTTTTCCGAGTTGGAGTTTCACTGTTCAGTGGCAGTGGGAATATGAATGTGCTTTTTCCTGAGGCGGTGGCTTGAATGGAGAGATCTGTGACAGAGTCTTATGTAACTCTGCACTGATGCTGCAGCTACTTTATTATTATTCTCTGGTGCAGTCGACTACAGACTCTTCTGCTGTCCGCCAGGAAAACATCAGAAGTAGCCGGCCCTCTTATTCTGTCCATCTCTGTGCCTGTCAGTCATTTTATTGGACGGCCTCTCGTTCCCTCTGACCCATCCATCCCATCCATCCATTTTTCACATTTTTTTCATTTATTCTGTTCGTCTTGTTTTTAACATCAGTCGATGGCCTTTGACGAGATAGGAACAGGGGTGTATGTGTGTACAGGTGTGTGTGTGTATACACACACACACACACACTGTACACTCTTTCATGGCATTACAGAGGAAACGATCAATAATGAACACTGTCAAAACCACCGTGTGTTGATATCTCGTCCCGTCTGTTCCTCGCAGGAAAGCGACAGGTTTGAACATTTTCCCACACAAAGCTGGAGACGCTGTGCTCACAGCTGGATCACACAGCTGGAGGGGAGGTGTGAGCTCGGCAGGTGAGAGGGTCCGGTGTGAGCAGGTTTTTATGATGCAACTTGCGGTTCTTTGTTCTGCTTGCACTTAATCTGTCTGGTTAAAAACTTGACCAGGTCAATTTCCTCAACACCAATTCCATCCGTAGAAGAGGCTGCTGTATATTTTCATCCACGCTCAAAGTGCTTTACTGAATAATAATTAAAAAAGTACAGACAAGAGATAGATAAGGTCAGCACCTCATGCAGTAAATGTGAAGGCTGAATGGAAGTATTATAAGGCAGAGTAGGCCGTGTAAAACACGACGGTTCTAGCGTTGCGTTGGTCGTGTCTCCTCTCGTGTGGGAGGTTATTCCAGGTCTGCGCTGCACGAGAACAGAACGCTGCTGCAGCCGGTGGGCCAGATGTCCTGAGGACCCGAGAGGGTTCAATCCCGCTCTCATTCCCAGGTCGACAAATATAGACGCTGGGCCACGCCCCTCAGCACCTGATACCGACGAGCAAAACAGCCTTTGGAGTCGGGATGAAGCGCAGCAGGCTACAATGTGAACACATTACTAGACGTAATGTACGTGTGATGACGTAGTAGAAAGGCCGATAACAAACACAGGACTTTCAACCAGGAGGCCGGTGTTCGAGTCCCAAAGTCTTGTGAAGCAGTTAGTGATGACTGCGACGTGTTTTACATACTCATGTTGCAATTTTTTCATTTTTCTTTGTTTACGTACTTGTCTTAAGGCCAGTGTTTGAATCCATTGCGTTAACGGCACGTTTCCTGAGACTTCAGGGTGTTGAGTTGGGGTGAAAGCGTGTTGAAGGTTCAGCATGTCTGAGATGTATCTGGGCTCAGAGCCACGGAGTAGACAAGCAGCAAGATTATGAAATCCGTTCTCCTTGTTTTCGTGTGGACCCTGACAGCAGTGTTTTGAACGAGCTGGAGTTGCTGAGCAGCTATTTTTTGAACAGAGCATTGCAGTAATCCAATCTACTGGAAATGGAGGCGTGAGAAAGCCTCGCTCAGTCTCGTTTGGACATTATTCCTCTGACTAGATTTGAGGTGGGAGTGAGCTGACGACGTTAAGGATGTGAAACATAATCTGAGTTGCAGGCTAACGCCGAGCTTTCTGGCTCGAGTCCTCGCTGCGAGAGACAGGACGAAGACAATCATCTTCGTCTCGTTTCCGTTTAGTTTCTTCCATCACTCATGCCTCTGCTTTGGGCTTCTCTATGCGATTCCTCTCTCCATCCATAATCATTAGCGTAGCCGCTCAGAGCTCAGAACTCCACTTCAAGGCTCCCGCGGCTCCAACAAGTTGAGATGAAAGAAAGTCTGTGTTGTTATTGATTGCCGTATTACAAGATGGAGTTGTCTGGTGAAATGTTTCCTCCACCAAAACCTCAAAGAGAGCTAATTAAGACGTGACGTCACTCCTGTGGGTCCAGGAGCAATGTAACACTAATGAGGAAACTCATGAAACTCATCATGTCTCAAAGTGCTCCGTCATCCAGCAGAATCTGTGTGAAAAGGTCTAGAAGTCACCAGACGCACACACAGAGCCTAGTTTGACCTCTCTGTCTCGTATGTACACACACACACACACACACACACACACACACACACACACACACACACACACACACATTCGATACTTGTTTATCAGGGACGCAGTAGAACGATCAAAACGCTGCAAGGCAAACAAACACATCAGGGTGGATAAGCAGGACATGTGTAATAAGATCGCTCAGTGAAATCCATACTGCCTCTCTATGTACTGACACAGCTCTGCTGTCGAGCCGCATGTCATGAATTGTGCCAACAGGAAAAGCTCTCTCCACATATAGCTCTTGCTGTGTACCGTTAGTGACATAATACTTGTCCCTTTACGTTTGTTGCATTTGTAGTTTTTTCTGCATCGGTTAACGTGCATGTCAGCGCTTGTGTTTGAGCGTGCATGGACCCGCTCTCGTCTGTCCCTGTGGTCCGGCCAGCGCCTCCCATCCCCGGGGCCCGCCTGCAGGCCCTGGTGGCCCCAAAAGCATGGCCCTCAGCCAGCCGCACCGAAATAAATAGAGCTGCAAATTCACCAGAGCAAGTTGTCCTGGAGGATTACGCCCTGTGCATGACTGTGTGTCGTTTGAGTGTACATGGAGAATGTACACTAACTGCCATAGGCTTGTGTTTCCCTGCATGGAGGTTGATGTTGGCAGCACTGGTACACAGTTTACTCTCTCCGTCACATGAGGAAGTGGAAGTCATCTCCAGTCGTGGCAAGGCTGAGTTATTGCCTAAATGCAGATCTACACAATCAAAATTGACTGCAGCTCCTTGGTCCAGCAAAAGCAAATTAACTTAAAAGGCTTGATCAATCAGAGAGGAAAATATATCACTCCCTGATATATACAGCCTGTGTTAGGCCGGACATGCTTAGTTATGTAATTACATAAAGGAATTACATAGCAACGTCTTTCAAAAGGACAGAATTGTGTCTCTTTCACGAAAAGATTTCCAGAAAGACAGTATTTATTGTAATTTGAGCCTTTTATCATGTCTGCTATGAAAGATGAGGACAATAACAAACTGCACTTAATTGAATTTGCATAATTACTTTTTGATTTATCGGTTAAGGGAGTATAAAACACAGGAGATGATTGCAAATTATCCTCTAGTCTCCCGCGGTTGTCCCAAAAGGAAAAATGACTCTCCGTCCCGTAGCAGACAATTAGCTCTGTAGCAAGAAAAATCGACTTTGTATACTAAGCAACATATGGAGGGGAAAACTACAAAAGCTTCTGCCGTGTTAGAGAAGATGCAATGAAAGGCATGAGCAGCGAGAGCGCTGTGCAACCAATCAGGAAGCATTATGGTGATCACTGGAGTCAAACAGGAACAGCCTGTTATGAACCGTCACGTCTCAAACACGTCCTCTGTGTCCGACCTATAGACGATGCTCTCGCTGTGAAATATTCAAATAGACTCCATGTTTTTAGTGGCTGCCCCGTTCCATCAAATAGACATAATCATATTTATTCATAATAACCCTATTGAGTTTGTTGTCATGTGTTGTGTAGAGATGTAGGACTTGGGGTGACTGGGGCTCAGTGGTAGAACGGTTCGACCTTTGATCAGAAGATTGGTGGTTCACTCCGCTAGTCCATGTTTTTGGGCAAGACACTTAATGCGAATGTGAGTCATTTAAATCAACTAAATTTACCAAAGATAAAATGGTAAACACTTCCTGTCTCCTAAGTGGGCGTAGTCTCATATCTTTATGTTTTCTTTTACTGTCATATTTAACATTACAATAGTTAGTTAGCTACGTCTGTTGATGTTGAAAGTTCATTTTCTTCTGATTTGTTTGCCTCCAAAATGCCATTCAGTGTCGTAATGTTTGTAAGATGTGTGAAAAATAGGTCCAATCTTAATTTGGTGACTATGTGGTGAACGAATCGCTCATAATCTGTGTTCCCGTTCACTTTTCCTCCTGGGTTAAGAGACGCCGGCCCTGCTGCTGGTCTCCTGAAGGGGTGTTTGTGGGTTTGAACATGGTTTGGCGTCACCACATGGGTTTTTATTGTGTTCTCTTCTGTCTGTCTGAGCTCAGTCAGCTCTGTAACCATGAGATCTCTTGGGTTATGATTCGGATTTTATAGCATTTCTATTGGACAGTTCATATCCTCTGTTATGGAAGTAAGAAACAGCTTGTGATTGCATAATGGAATAATCAGACAACTTTCAGAAACATAGGTTCAGGGGGAAACATTATCTTTCCTCAAAGATCTGAATATGGAAAACAAATACTTTATTTCTGAATTTATGGAACGCACAACGAAACTATGCACTGGCACTAATATTACTTATATTATTACTACCATTCAACTATTATAAACATAAAGACATAGGAGCAACGTACATTATGTGCATATGATGTGTCCGGATACAGCCGTGCCTTTGTCTTGGATCCTGAAGACGTACATGTTGTAACCTTTGCACCACATGAGTTGAGATTAAATTGGTGCTTAAACTCACTGTGACTCGGAAGTGATTTGGCTTATCAGGCGATATTAGGCAAAAAGAGATGATTATGAGGTGGAAGCGCCCTTAACTTGTCTTCTATTAATCAGCGGCTCTTAGGATATCAAGACAAACGGTGCCAAAGCAAGTGGTATGCTCTCATATAGCTACTACTGATAAGGTCAAAGTATATTTTAATAATAAGATAAACCCTTTGGGAAACACTGCAGGGAATGCTAGAACCCAATGGCACTCATCACTCCCATTCATTACTTCATTACTGCTTCAACCTCACAGCACTTCCCACTTATCACTGCTCATGTTTACAACAGCTGGATTCCTTCAGTTTATCATCTGCTGCATTCGTTTAGTTGTTCTGTCAATCTGAATCTTACATTTATTCCCCCCATTCATTTAATGAAACTTTTGTCACAATAAGTCGTAATCACTCAGTCTTGTGGGATCACACCAGCTGTAATGGAACCAAAGTGGTGGGACCGGTGGCCCCTTTCCCATTACTTCCAGCGCTCTTCCTGAGGCCACACCCATCTTCATTTTGAACTCAACGTTACAGTTTGATGACCGTGTCTCCGTTTGTGTAGCTAGCGCCGTGACAAAAGACATTTATTCGACACCTTAACCTTTTGGAAACCACCTATTTTTAGGCCCTTTCCTAGAAAATTGCATACCTCAACTAAAAAGGGTGTATCTCTGCAACCACTAGTGGTATTTGATTAATTTTGGTGTTATAATAAAAGGCTACACATGTGAGATGTTGTTCAGATGTGTAAATATCAGTCTACTGTATATGTTACTGGTTAAGAGTAAATGAAGATGACACACAGAAAAAAATGTAAAGGTTTCAGGTCCGCCTATAAAAAAATCACTTTCAGGATGATTATTTCTTTGAAATGATGCAGTTGTAAGGTCCAACTCTAACCCAAATCATAGCTCAATATGTGAACATTCTCTCTGCAAAGGTTGACTTTGATAAAGTAAAGCAGAACAAGGTTAGAGAGGGTTTAGAACAGAGAACATTCAGGCGAGGACTCCAAAATTTGCATTGGGGCACATTTGCGCAAATTTGCGCCCATCTGTGACATTTGAATTTCTTTCATGTACCAAACCATATATTTCACTTGTATATTACTTACGGTGTTCAATGCATCCAAATACAGCAGTTTGGGGCTTTTTTTCATAAAGCAAGCTATGATTTACAGTTTTATATAACAATCGCACAATCGGGAGTGCAGTGTTTCTAAAAGGTTTTAATGGACTGAAAGCCTCTCCTGTAGTGGTTCCGGCTTCAGTCGGGGTCTCCATGACCACATTTACCTACGATGACGAACACATAGCAGCCTCTCGCTGTCACGGCTGGTATTCATTTACATTATCACCATAAATCACATGGTTTCAATGTGGTTGTGAATTGTGAAACAGAAACGCTACAAGATGACTTACTAAAAGATAATAGGTTGGCTCACAAAAAGAACGAGATTTTGTACATAACGTTTAACATTTTACGGTCAAATGAGTCGGAGATGACTTTTTGTTTCACAAGGGTCTCCTGGGTGAAATTCCTGTGTTTGTTTGAGCCGTCCAATATGTTTCCCTTTAAACATATTGACAAAAGCAGCTTTCTTGTGTGTGAGCGTAATGTTTAGGAGAGCACTGCAGTCTGGCCTGCAATATGCTACACACCAATTATCCATCATGGACATATTAGTAGTAAAGCTGTGTATATAGCTCCGTTCTCTACAATATGCTATTTTATTCGTATTTTGTTTTTCTCTTATATTTCTATATTATCACTCAATTCCCCCTTCTTCTTTCGACTCTTGAGCTGCTGTGGAATTGGGGATCGATAAAAGTCATTATCTTTCCATTGAACATAAATCATAACCGAATGTCATTGTAGCTCCATCAATTTCTAAGTGAGCTGTGTTGCCATGTGAAGTCCTCTCATAGCAGAGGCCTTGATGTGGATCCACTTCACTCCATTTGGCTTTTAGTGTTCGGGCTCGAGACTATCTCTTACATAAATGGATGGATGGATGGATGGCAGAAGAGGGAGGATGGAGATGGATCAGTGAACCATCACGTCTCCATCCATCCTAACTGAGAGAAATGCACACGTGTGTATGGACTTCTGAATGCTCGTTGCTCACAGAATGCATTTGGACATCCACCAGATAAACATAGCGTGTCAAAATGAAAAAATATAAAGTCTGAGCCAGAAATTCTCTCTCGGTTCATTAAGGATAGCAGAAGGAGTTGGGAGAGAAATGCAGACATGCAGATGGAGGAGAGATGTCTTGAGGCGCTGGGTCTGACGGTCCCTCCGCCTCCCTTCCCTTCTCCAGAGAAGGACAAGCTAGCTAAATCGCTAACTACAATTCATTTACTTCACGGCCCCACTGCCCTGTGTTGTCACCACAACAACTAACAACAATCACCATTTTCTTTTCTAGTCCAATGACAACTGAAAACTGTTTTTATGGTCTGCACACCGCCACACACTGTGGAGAAGTCTAACTAAGTATAACAAACAGAAAACCCTGACAACTCCTGAGTGGGTGTACGTGCCATCCCTCCCACTCTAAATCAAAAGCACAGTGATGATGGTCACGCCCTTTGGATTCTGACCTTGTGACACCACACAGCCAGTGTGTCTTTCCTTCAGTGGCAGATGAGGCTGGACGAGCGATGGAGACGTAACACATCTCCAACGAGTGGACTGTGCTCAGCTCAGTCAATAGCACTGCCTCCAAACCGCCAAACCTCCAAACCTGATAACCTCCAATCCTCCTAACCTGCTATCTTCCAAACCTCCTAACCTCCAATCCTTCTAACTTCCAAACCTCCTAACTTCCAAACCTCCGAACCTCCAAACCTGCTAACCTCCAATCCTCCAAACCTCCTAACCTCCAGACCTCCAATCCTCCAGACCTCCAGACCTCCTAACCTCCAAACCTGCTAACCTCCAATCCTCCCAACCTCCTAACCTCCACACCTCCAATCCTCCAGACCTCCAGACCTCCTAACCTCCTAACCTGCTAACCTCCAATCCTCCAAACCTCCAATCCTCCAATCCTCCTAACCTCCAGAGCACCTAACCTCCAATCCTCCGAACCTGCTAACCTCCAATCCTCCAAACCTCCAATCCTCCTAACCTCCAGACCTCCAATCCTCCTAACCTCCAAACCTCCAATCCTCCTAACCTCCAGACCTCCAATCCTCCTAACCTCTTAACCTCCAATCCTCCTAACCTCAATCCTCCAAACCTCCAATCCTCCAACCATCCAAATCTCCTATCCTCCTAACCTCCAGACCTCCAGACCTCCAATCCTCCAAACCTCCTAACCTCCAATTCTCCTAGTCCCAAACCTCCTAACCTCCAATCCTCCAATCCTCTTAACCTCCAGTCCTCCAAACCTCCTAACCTCCTAACCTCCTAGCCTCCAAACCTCCTAACCTCCAATCCTCCTAACCTCCTAATCTTCAATCCTCCAATCCTCCTATCCTCCAAACCTCCAAACCTCCAATCCTCCAATCCTCCTAACCTCCAGTCCTCCAAACCTCCTAACCTCCTAACCTCCAAACCTCCTAACCTCCAATCCTCCTAACCTCCAGTCCTCCAAACCTTCTAATCTCCAATCCTCCAATCCTCCTATCCTCCTATCCTCCAATCCTCCAATCCTCCTAACCTCCAATCCTCCAATCCTCCTAACCTCCAATCCTCCAAACCTCCTAACTTCCAATTCTCCTAACCTCCTAACCTCCAGTCCTCCAAACCTCCTAACCTCCTAATCTCCAATCCTCCAAACCTCCAATCCTCCTAACCTCCAGTCCTCCAAACCACCAAACCTCCTAACCTCCTATCCTCCTGACCTCCTAACCTCCAATCCTCCTAACCTCCTAACATCCAGTCCTCCAAACCTCCTAACTTCCTAACCTCCAATCATCCTAACCTCCTAACCTCCTAACCTCCAAACCTCCTATCCTCCTAACCTCCTAACCTCCTATCCTCCTATCCTCCTAACCTCCTTACCTCTAGTTCTCCAAATTTCCTAACCTCCGATCCTCCAAACCTCGCTGGCCTCTCCCATCGATGAGATGCTGCACTCGCCTAACCCCGTATCTGTTGTTAGGTAACAAGCATCCCATGTGCCACAGTGCACTGTGTGTGTGCGTGCTGATTCTCTTTACACACATACACACACACACACACACACACACACACACACACGCAGAGAGAGAGAGGCTCTAACCTACACAGAAGGAAGACACAGGTGATCATTATTTAAACAGGGATCCATTAAGTCTCATGGCAGCAGGCCGCTGTCAGGTGGATCTGCCTGAGGCGTTGTGGAGGACGACGGAGCCAGAATACTAATTTCACACAATAAATTAAAAAGTACACTTCTACAGGCTGCTTTCATTCAACGTGATGCTAATCAAACATCCATGACATTATTAATGCACAGCACAGAGAGGAGTGAGCACATCTGAGAGCTAGAACAGAAGGTTACAGAGTAGACGTACGTCATTGAATTGTACCACATAATTAATCACAAGTGAATGCACTTTTCATATACACCCACAGAACGCAAGGCGAGGCACCTTCAGGAGGATTAGAGTGTCTTTGATGAGGCAGTGAACGCAGCAGTGAGTCAAGCAGCGAATCCCTTTTTAAGATTCTCTTCTCTTGTGAGCTTTTTCCTCTGGGGTGTTCCCACGTGGGTCCGCTGGCTCCTCTCTGATGCCATCAGGGGCCGCAGCACCAATCCCGGCCGCCGCGGAGCGTTAACACACGGGACACACACACACACACACACACAGAACACACACGCGGCGAGCCACGCAGTGCACCGGCTTGTGCTCAAACACGGGCGTGGAGGGCACCTGGGCCATCTGTCTCCATACCGCCAGACAGGCTTTTACACAAACTGACACACACACACACACACACACACACACACACACACACACACACACACACGTTTAATGCAGTTCAATGCAATTACAGGAGTCCATATATATGCAGATCCACGCGTGAAGCACATCATTGCACATGAGCCTGCATACCGTGTCTTTACAGTTCCACGTAATGCGCGCAAACATGCATGACCAACATAGAAAAATGCACAATATGAATATAAGAGTACAGATTTTCAGGAGCAGACACACGTAGAAGCAAAAACTTCAGTCCCAGACAAGTGAAGGAATTGACTATTTATAGCAAATGGTTGAGTTAGATTTGAGCTCTCAAAGAGTCTGAGCAAGCAGAAGGACATTCAGTCTCAGGTAAATCTACAGTTGTATTGCTTAAGGATGAGGTTATATCTCTGTATTAGGTCAATATGTTGCTATTTTGTTTTCATAATATCTTCATGAAAGGAAACATTGTGTCTACCTTGATTGATTTTTCCTGTCAACATTCTTTTCGAATAATTTTGAATAAAATAGAAAGATGAGAAATGATGAAGTGATGACATTTTGGTGATGTAACATGGCAGGTTGGTGGAGGCATAACGCAATATGGTAATTATAGTTTTCTGTTAAATTTGTGACTTTATTCTCAGAAAATTCTTTTTTCCTCTCAAATGTTTGAGTCTATGTCCAAGCATTTTAGTTTTTTCTCATAAGTTTCCCAACTCATTCTTAGAGAACATCTTTCTAAAGAACGGAAAACTACTTTAAAATCTTTTTTGGATTCTTTGTCCTGCACAGGCTCTTATACGCCACCGTATGAGCATGCAGAAACAGAAGCATGAAAAAGATGAATCGGATGCTGTTGATAGAGAAAGTAAAGCGGATGGCGCTACGTTTCTTTCATAATGCATTTGTTATTGAAAACTAGATGCACATGAATATGGTTTCCAGGAGACACGGTTGATATTCGTGACTTCTCCTGATTTCCAAAGCCTCCTCTGGCGTTAATAATCAGAGGAAGAGGAGAAGCAGGCACAGTCCTGGTCCCTCCTGAGTGACGTTATTACCCTGCGAGGATGTCTGTAATCCTGGCATCCGGTTCCTGTCAGTGGACTCGGTGTTGTCATGAAACGCAGCTGATTAAATCCATTTAAATCCTCTCACCGGGAAGGAGGCGTCGACCCGTTCCAACCTGAGCCCGGTCTTTGATTGCTCGCTCGGCCGTGTGATTGTAGGTCAAGCGCTGGCTGTTTGTCTGCGTGTGACTGTGATTAGCCTTTTGTTATTCATAAACACCTTTTCACGAAGACTCGAGGGGAACCGACGACGTGCCACATCGGGGCCGGACTTCTGAGCCGCAGTTGGCTTCAAGCTTCATCCCCTCTGATCTCTAGCTGCTGAACGTGTTCTGGAGATCAGATCCTCTCATCTCTAGCTGCTGAACGTGTTCTGGAGATCAGATCCTCTCATCTCTAGCTGCTGAACGTGTTCTGGAGATTAGATCCTCTCCCGCAGCTCGACAGGACAAGCCGTCACACGCAGAACATGAAGGCGCTTCACTCGGCGGGGCGTCTTTAAGAGCCGAGTGTGAGACAGACGCATTACACAGTGTCACACACACACACACACACAAACACACACACCCACACACATCAAGACAAACATGCATGTGCAGTACGATGACACACACACACACAAACTCTCACACACACACAAACTAATACCAACACGCATGTGCAGTACGATGACACACACACACACACAAACACACATCAAGACCAACATACATGTACAGTACGATGACACACACACACACGCTCACACACATCAAGACCAACATACATGTGCAGTACAATGACACACTCACTCTCTCTCTCTCACACACGCACACACACACTCAGCTGCAGATGAGAACGTGTGTTTGAATTATTGAGCCCAGCTGATAAAAATAGTGTTCAGAAGAAGCTCTGTTAAATATTCAGAGTATCTTATGAGATTCAGGGCTGACATTCGAGGGAGGTTTTCTGAGGGCTGACTGAGCATCTCCCCCAGGAGGAATAAGATTTACATCACAAATTGTGTTTCCTAAAATCTGAAACGACAACGCGGACGCTCTTAGCACGCCACTGACCGCAGGAAGCGCTTTGTGTTGCTGGTCTGGAGGAATAATCACAACGACTTGGTTCTGATTATGTTTTGCTTTGATGTCGCTGATTACACCTCATCTACATAAACAGGAGTCGCTAAAGTTTTATTCAAGCCTCGAAAAAAATCTCTACAACATTGAAAATAAATACACTCTCCTTCAGTAAAGTGTACTAAAAGCACACAAGTGTTTCATCAATATGTGAGTACGTGGAGTATAGTCCCTAAAACAAGGTAAAAGCACCTTTTATTTAAAACAGTTATCGGAATGATGTGAATTTTTTTTTAATGGACTATACCAAATATGTACATAACAATATAACTGGAGTTGTACCATAGTATATTCATTAAAAAATGGATTTGAAATGTTTCATGATATTACCTTTTTTTCAGCTCAGCCCACATAAAACTAGTGTGGACCATAACAATGTATTCTGAACAAAAAATAGAGAAATAAGTCAACTATAAAATATTGCATCATTGTAAAAAGCCTTTTAAAATAAAATCTGTCCTTTTCAACAGATTTGCTCTCTGTTATATTAGAATTTAGTTTCTCTATATTCAATATAAACTGACATTGTTCTGTTCAGTACACACACACACACACACACACACACACACACACACACACACACACACACACACACACACACACACACACACACACACACCTGCAGTAATAGCTTGTCCAGTGAAGGGAGTATTCACTAGACACATATCATTTAAATGCAGCAGAGATTTTGGCTAATTAATCTTTTTTTATTTAACTGCTCCTCCTACTAGCGCCTCTACTCCCACTAATACTACTAATATTATTATTCCCATTACAACAACCAATGCCATATAATGTTACAGAAAGATATCCCCCAAAAAGACATCATTTGTTTTTAATAAATACAGCTGGAAACAAGTGTACTCATCTGTAGGTGGACACACTGTTTTTAAATAGATGAGTTATTTCATTAGCATGTTCTCTGCAATATTCTGGGAATAACACTAGCATGCAGAGGGGGGAGGGAGGGATGGAGAGAGAGAGGGAGGGAGGAAGGGAGGGAGGCGCATGACATTGTACTTTATGATAGTAGACAAGGAAGATGAGCGTAGTGGGACTCATTGAAGAGAAGGGAGCTATGATGAGGTGATGGTGGGACAAAGGGTGACACAGTGATAAGAGGAGAGGAAGGGCAGACGGGGAGGAGGAGGAGGAGGATGAGGAGGAGGGAGAGATGAAGGTCGTATGGGGAGAGACGGATGCATAAAGAGCGAGGAGAAAACACCAGACGAAGGAATGAGAGGCGGGAGAGTGAAAGAAGGTGAAAAAAAGTCGAAACCAAGAGAGTGATTGAAGAGAGGGGGAGACGTAAGTGCAGTAAACGGGGGGTGGGAGGGGGGGGGAAGAGAGAGAGAGAGAGAGAGAGAGACTGTGCTGTGCTGCAGTGGAAAGAGAGCGAGAGATAAGAGGAGTGCGAGGGGGAAAGCCCGGCAGATCTAGTCTGGAAGGGAAATTGCATTGCTGAGGATTCATTGCTTGAAGTGTAATTGGGTTCAACCAGCCAGGAGAGAGAATCCATTGCAGCCGGTCGTTGATCCACTGTGACTCCCACTGTGAGGAGGAGTCACAGCAGGTAGAGCAGCCCCATGCACGGGAGCACACCTGAATAAGAGAAGCCCCGTCATGTTAGATAGCAGCTCAGTGTGTGGTTGCACTCCAGTGCCTTCTGCCATTATGGGATATGATCGATTTGTGCAGGAATAAGAAGCCAGACATGAGTCAGCATTCCTATACTTCCTGTTACCTTGTCTCAAAATCAATGGCCTTTGTGACTGTGTTTTTTAGTTGTATGCTTGTGCTAACACACGCTTAAGAGGATTTAAATACCCCTCTGATGATTTATTTTCTTCAACCCCTCACAGCCATGTTGTGTGTACTAAATTCAGTTCAGTTTATTTGATATAGCCCAAAATCACAAATTACAAATTTGCCTCGGAGGGCTTTACAATCTGTACACATATGACATCACATCGGATCAGGAAAAACTCCCCCAAAAAGGGAAGAACCCTTCAGGAGAGCAACAGAGGAGGATCCCTCTCCCCGGATGGACAGAAGCAACAGATGTCATGTGACCAGAATGAACAACGTAACAGAGTTATAGCACATTACATGAATATGACAGAAATTATTCATATAATGAGTAGTATACGCATGGAAAACGATCCAGATAACTCGTGGTATAGTTCCTTTATCGGCTAGTTATATGTTGAAATATAGTTCTCAACTAGAATTTTCCTGTATTATTACTATTCTCTATTAGAAATGGATGTAATTTAACATTAAACGGGAGTCAGCTAATGTCCTGTTCATGATGCTGAAGTTAAGGTACAGTTACCTTCTATCCTCAGCAGAAAAGAGAATACTGGGAAACATATTGTGTTTTTTTATTTCTAGATTGTATGTATATGTTTTGAAGGCAGTATGAGTTTAGATACTCCTTTAAATCCCGCTCTGTCACTAACAACTCTCTATCGACTTAGAGACGTCGGCCCGCGTGCATTGCTGCTTCTTTTCAGTTTGAATGAGTGTGTTTTACGACGCGTGACAACTGAGGGTTGTATTCATTCAACCAATAAATGCAGCAGACACACAAGCAGAGTGCACATTTCTATCGTAGCATTGTGTTTCCTTCACACTGAACACACCTAAAGCAGATAGTTATCTGTTATTACACAACATTAACGTTAAAGGGACATTACTGTCTGGAAAGCCTTGTCTAGACCCTAAAGGACGTGACGCACCTCAGACCTGGGGGACCCTAAAGGACGTGACGCACCTCAGACCTGCGGACCCTTCTCTCAGACGTGGAGTCCCCTGCCCTGAAGTCCACATTTTCTATTCAGCGGCACTGCAATATGCCAGCAGCCCATGCTAAGCTAGCAGGATGTGTTCACACCAGAAGGGATTCTCCTTCCAGCGATAGCATCTTCTATAGCAGGGGTCTCAAACTCAATAGAAACCCTGAACCAGGTCACAGTGAAACCCTGAACCAGGTCATAGTATAGAAACCCTGAACCAGGTCACAGTAGAAACCCTGATCCAGGTCACAGTATAGAAACCCTGATCCAGGTCACAGTATAGAAACCCTGATCCAGGTCACAGTATAGAAACCCTGATCCAGGTCACAGTAGAAACCCTGAACCAGGTCACAGTAGAAACCCTGATCCAGGTCACAGTAGAAACCCTGATCCAGGTCACAGTAGAAACCCTGATCCAGGTCATAGTATAGAAACCCTGAACCAGGTCACAGTAGAAACCCTGATCCAGGTCACAGTAGAAACCCTGATCCAGGTCACAGTAGAAACCCTGATCCAGGTCACAGTATAGAAACCCTGATCCAGGTCACAGTAGAAACCCTGATCCAGGTCATAGTATAGAAACCCTGATCCAGGTCACAGTAGAAACCCTGATCCAGGTCACAGTATAGAAACCCTGATCCAGGTCACAGTAGAAACCCTGATCCAGGTCATAGTATAGAAACCCTGATCCAGGTCACAGTAGAAACCCTGATCCAGGTCACAGTATAGAAACCCTGATCCAGGTCACAGTAGAAACCCTGATCCAGGTCATAGTATAGAAACCCTGATCCAGGTCACAGTATAGAAACCCTGATCCAGGTCACAGTATAGAAACCCTGATCCAGGTCACAGTAGAAACCCTGATCCAGGTCACAGTATAGAAACCCTGAACCAGGTCATAGTATAGAAACCCTGATCCAGGTCACAGTAGAAACCCTGATCCAGGTCATAGTATAGAAACCCTGAACCAGGTCACAGTAGAAACCCTGATCCAGGTCACAGTATAGAAACCCTGATCCAGGTCATAGTATAGAAACCCTGAACCAGGTCATAGTATAGAAACCCTGATCCAGGTCATAGTATAGAAACCCTGATCCAGGTCATAGTATAGAAACCCTGATCCAGGTCATAGTATAGAAACCCTGATCCAGGTCATAGTATAGAAACCCTGATCCAGGTCATAGTATAGAAACCCTGAACCAGGTCACAGTATAGAAACCCTGATCCAGGTCACAGTGAAATCTGATCCAGGTTCACGATGGGCATCACTAAGCCTGGACCTGTACTTGTACTTGTACCTGCATTTATTAAAGTTCATAGAGGAGAAAGGTTTCTCACAGATATATGCTTCCAAAAAGGTACATTACCCGACGAATCACTTTTGTCAGCTCAGGGAAGGATGGAGGCAATGCTTATAGAAATGGTCCAGTCATGTCTGGTTTTCCTCTCTGAATTTAGCTTTTAGATCTCTGCTGCAAGTCAATAAGTTCCATTTGCAACAGACTCGGGACTGAGAAATGACTTCATACTACAGATCAAGCTTCATGGGGTGTGTGCACATTAATATTACAACAGTTTTTGTTTTCAAACAAAATATTTACTATATATATTTGAGTAAAAATATGTTCTATAGAAAAACAAACTATTTACAATGTTTACACAATGTGCATGTTTCAGTTTTGTTTTTTCAAGAACAGTTTTCAGAACAAGAACAACATATGTACTCTGTATGTATGTGTGTACTGTGTACTCTGTATGTATGTGTGTACTGTGTACTCTGTATGTACATGTGTACTGTGTACTCTGTATGTATGTGTGTACTGTGTACTCTGTATGTATGTGTGTACTGTGTACTCTGTATGCATGTGTGTACTGTGTACTCTGTATGTATGTGTGTACTGTGTACTCTGTATGTATGTGTGTACTGTGTACTCTGTATGCATGTGTGTGTGTACTGTGTACTCTTTACCAGCGCATGGTCGTGTGTCGAGTCGCGCAGAGTAAAAGTGAACAGCTGATTGGAGCAGAGCTGCCGTCTCTCTGTGGCCAGTGTTGTTGTTTTTAGTACACTGCAAGGTTTTTTTTTTCTCAGGTGGTAGTGTGTTATCTGTCTGAATAAAAAACAGTGTATCTTTGCAGTGTATGTGGGTGGGTAGGTCCTCAAGGATTTCCTGGGTGTTCACTGGGTAGTTTAACACAAAATGTCGACTGACACCTGAATCAACAAATCAGGTGAAAGGTGGAGCTAACACTAAACTTTGATGTCAAGTAGGGGGCCACACAATATCGAGTTTGAGACCCCTGCTCTATAGTATGCAGAACGCTGTGACATTCAACACCATGGCATTGGATAATAGACCGCACACCAAAACATTTACCATAAAAATACACAAATCAATCCATGCAAAGGTTCAGTTTCAGTGTGAGCAGAAAGAGAGACGCACATGTGACTGACTACAGGAGGAAAGAAGGGTTTCCTGATGCCGCACAAGAGGGGTGTGTGTGTGTGTGTGTGTGTGTGTGTGTGTGTGTGTGTGTGTGTGTGTGTGTGTGTGTGTGTGTGTGCGTGTGTGTGTGTGTGTGTTTGTGTATGTGTGTGTGTGTGAGTGTGTGTGTCTGCGTGTGCGTGCGTGCATGTGTGTATGTGTGAGTGTGCGTGTGTGTATGTGTCTGTGTGTGTGTGTGTATGTGCGCGTGTGTGTGTGTGTCTGCGTGTCTGTGTGTGTACGTGCGAGTGTGTGTGAGTTTGTGTGCGTGTGTGTCTGTGTATGTGTCTGTGTGCGTATGTGTGTGTGTGTGCATGTGCATGTCTATGTGTGTGTGTGTGTCTGTGTGTGTATGTGTCTGTGTGTGTGCGTGTGTGTGTGCGTGTGTCTTTGTGTGTGTGTGTGTGCGTGTGAGTGTGAGTGTGTGTATGTGTCTGTGTGCGTGTGCGCGTGTGAGTGTGTGTATGTGTCTGTGTGTGTGCGTGTGCGCTCACCCCACCTGCCACTGCAGTGCGATTCCCTCTTCCCTCTCTGACATGCATCGCCGTTCACAAACCCACACTGCAGAACAGAGCAGGCCGGACTGTGCATACCAATGAGAGAGAGAGAGAGAGAGAGAGAGAGAGAGAGAGAGAGAGAGAGAGAGATGCTGTAACACAAGAGAGACAAAGAGATGAAAGGAGAAGAAGTTCCTCCACTCCCTGTCTTCACCAAGTTCAAGTTCAGACGAAGGGATTCTCCTCCCGGTTTCCCTCCTGAGGGAGCAGGAGACGCCTGGCAGTCAGCTGGTGCAGCGAGGCTTTGTCTCCATAACGGTATTGACCTCAAACGGGACGTTGATAGAAGCTCAGGCAGTGTGTGTCTGCTGTAAAAGGACTTGATAATCACAACTCGCCTAATTCGTCTCGTTTGACGATGTGAGAACAATGTCGCAGCTTTAACGTTCTTTTGCAGCGAAAAAACGTAACTGGAACCAACACAAGGTTTTACGGGCAGAAGGGGATGGATGTAGCCGGCAGTTATTCATGCTTGGAAAGCCTGGAACAATAATCAGTCATGAGTAAAACGGCAGTCTGGGCCGCAGCAGATATGTCCTCCTCTGCCTCGGGTTTAGAAAGCAGAGGAAGTGGATACACGTCCATCGTGCTTGGCTGAAGGACTGTTTCCACCACTGCTGTCAGAATCGTTAACCTGACGAGTGCAGGTCCCGCGAGGTCAGAGAAATTGTTTTAGTTTATTAATTTGCAAGGTGAGAGTTCATGTAACAAGCCTCGGACGGCTCCTATTACAAAATGTACTAAAATGAATGCCTCAGTATGTTTTAAAGGTACAAAGTACGAGATTGGGAACATTTTTGATTTCCTCTTAACGGCTCTCAACATGGCCGACAGCTCGTAGCTAACAGTGCTAACAGCGCTAACAGTGCTAACAGAACTCAAGAAATAACATATGAGAATTTCACACAAAAGTCTGATCGAATAAAATGACCATGATGACATTTTGGACATGGATGTAAACTGCAGCATGACTGGTTGGCGGAGGTAGCGTGAGGACATTAATGTAATTTATTCAGGTAGTGCATCAAGTGGAGAAAGTCCACGAGACCAGCTGTTCCCAACCTAATAAAAGAAGGAAAAACACAGTTTGAACTGGTCTCAACTGGTCGACATCCCTGCAGTTTAAGGGGTCACAAGCTGGAGAAGGTTGGGAACCACTGCCTAATGCAGGTGTTTGGTTCATGAAGTTTCACTACATATCCACCTATTTATTTATCTATTTTTAGGAAGTGAACTCTTTAATGATCCGTACAAATGTAGGTTACTGATAATCATGCTTACAATCACAAGAACAAGAGAAAGTAACCAATCAAGGCGTGTACACCGGGGAACCTATATCATTTTATACAACTTCAAAAGCACCAATGATCAACTATATAGCCAATATTTGTCGTTAGCACGGGACATAATGGAAGTTCTGATGATCAAACTCGGACCAGATGAGATGGTCACACTTCCTACAGGTAGAGACCTAGCAGCAGGTCACGTTCATCAGGAGTCCCGTGATGGATGGAGGACATTGGGAGGACGGGATTGGAGACAGACTTGGGAGGCAGCTGGTTCTGTTTTAGAGGACATCTGGGTGCAAATCACAGTCTGGGGTTTTGATTCTCACTGCAATAAATAGCTTTTTCTCCTGATCCGCTTGACTCCAGACTCATCACTATTCATGCTGTGGAGCTACTGTTTTAAGATTTAACCTTGAGAACAAGCACAGGGACGTCTCCTTGTGGAGACGCTTCCCATTAAAGCCTTCATACCAGGCGCTGGAGTCCCTCATGAAGAGGCATGAACAGGAAGGTGTGGCTCTGTGCACTAGCATCGAGCGCTAATGCTCCGACACGTTTCAAAGAAGAGAGGACAGAGGGCCTCGGCTTGGAGTCTGAGGCTGAAGGTGCTCTTTGGTTTGTGGCAGTCAGGAAATGAAATAGCGTTCGTGTTGCTTGAGGGCATTTTCAAATTAAGTTTTTATTTCAAAAGAAGGTCGAACTCATTCAAAATAATGAATACAACGTTAGTTTAGGGCAGTGGTTCTTTAACTGTGGGGCGTGACCCTCTAGTGGGGCGCGGAGGTATTACAGGTGGGGCGCGGGTGATGCATATATATATATATATTTTTATAATCCTTTATTAATCCCACAGGGGGAGATTATTCTCAGCCTTTTACCCATCCTTAGTAATCGAGGAGCAGTGGGCTGTTCCTTCCCCATGAGCTACATCAACAGTACAAAAGTACACAGATATAAAATGTCTGTACTTTCGTGGAAATGTTTACGTTACGGCGTTAACAATCGGTGATCACCGATTCTTGCCGTTTTTCCAAAACAAAAACAGCAAAAAAGACTATTTTACGGAGATCGGCTTGTTGTTGGGGCATGAAAATTTTTCTTGTGGGGCGTGACAAAAAAAGTTTGAGAACCACTGGTGTAGGGTGTGGAGCGTCATAGTTTGTAGCTTAGTGCCACTGACCAAGCTCATGTTTTGGTTAGAGAATGCTAACATACGAGGAGGGATCTCTCACCAATTTGCCTCCGATAATAATAACAAGATAGTCTACCTGTCAGTCACTACAGACGGCGGACTTCTCTGTGAAATGGTGGACCCATCTGCTGTTGTTTCCAATGTATGTGCATGAAATGGAAACGGGTGTAACTAAAGCATTATCTCCATCCTGGCGCGTCACCTTTGGCGCAGCACAGACCAACCGCGGGTGTTTGCATCGTCCTTTCCCTCAGAATGAGGCGATAAATCTGCGGGCATCCTCGCTGATGGAAGATAACGCTGTCATGTTTAGATGGCGAGGGCGAAAATTAGGTAATATATTTTTTTTAAACACGCTTTCGAATTCATTTGTCCTGTCAGCTGAACCCGGGCGGAGGATAATTCGACGAAGAGCCGCTCAAATAGGGGGTGCGTGATTTAAACTCCCCCGGCGCTGAGACCATTCCACCGTTTTATCTGTGAGAACGGTCATCCTCACTTAGCCTCAGAGGGGCCAATCTTTGTCACAGCAACGTCTCGGGGAGCCCACCTTCGGAATTGTGAGCTGCTGCCGCTTTTGCTGAAGCGTTTAAAACCTTTGATTCACTCAGGAGGACAAAAAGGTTCATTTGAAAAGGTTCTTTGTACGATTGACTGAGTGGCAAAGAGTCCTGATTCTAATCATTATGTGTGAGTGAGCTCTATTATACGCAGCATTTCTGGAGAACTTGAAATTAGACCTCAAAGGTAAACAAACAAAACAAACACTGCATATATATCATAGCTGGATGGAAAGGCAAGCCTAAGTAATCTAATATTCTGTACATTCAGGAAACAGACACTTAAACATGTATTTGTCTTGACGCAAATGTGCCGAGGCCCGACTTGGTTCCATCTTGTTCCCGTCTTGGTCATGTCTTGGTCCCGTATTGGTCCCGTCTTGGTCATGTCTTGGTCCCGTCTTGGTCATGTCTTGGTCATGTCTTGGTCCCGTCTTGGTCATGTCTTGGTCATGTCTTGGTCCCGTCTTGGTCCCGTCTTGGTCATGTCTTGGTCCCGTCTTGGTCATGTCTTAGTCCCGTCTTGGTCCCGTCTTGGTCATGTCTTAGTCCCGTCTTGGGCATGTCTTGGTCATGTCTTGGTCCCGTCTTGGTCCCGTCTTGGTCATGTCTTGGTCATGTCTTGTTCCCATCTTGGTCATGTCTTGGTCATGTCTTGGTCATGTCTTGGTCCCGTCTTAGTCATGTCTTGGTCCCGTCTTGGTCATGTCTTGGTCATGTCTTGGTCCCGTCTTGGTCATGTCTTGGTCATGTCTTGGTCCCGTCTTGGTCCCGTCTTGGTCATGTCTTAGTCCCGTCTCGGGCATGTCTTGGTCATGTCTTGGTCCCGTCTTGGTCCCGTCTTGGTCATGTCTTGGTCATGTCTTGGTCCCGTCTTGGTCATGTCTTGGTCACGTCTTGGTCCAGTCTTGGTCCCGTCAGAGCAGACGGCAAGCTGAATCCGACGCTCCCGAACGCTGATTGTATGTCAGTCCCTGTCGAGCTAAACCAGGGGTGGGCAAACTCCGGCTGATCGGCTGTGTTCTGGCTCGATGCGGCCAAAGATGAGCCAGCACACATCCCAGTTACCTGATGAACACCAACACATCACACCACACATCCCAGTTACCTGATGAACACCAACACATCACACCACACATCCCAGTTACCTGATGAACACCTCAGATCTGTCCTGAGAATTGACAAAACCAAACTGACACCAAACTTTGATGCATTGGCAAAAAAAGAGTGACCAACAACACTGTTCCCACTGAAATTAAATGTACGTTTTCTTTACTTTTTAGTTAACGACTTTTACTTTTAATTTATATTAGTTTACACAAACACTCTCCATCCATCTGATACCGGCCTGGCCGCTGTTTCACATTTTAAAACTCATCGTGGCCCCTGAGCCAAAAAGTTTGCCCACCCTGAGCTAAACTCAAGACAATCTGCGGCGTCTGTTTCCTTTTCCTGCTCAGCAGTCTGTGTGCATGGGCGCATGCGGGGGTGTGGAGAAAACAAGGGAAAGAATAACAGAGAGAATAGTTGTTTTTATATAATGTGGTAACAGCTGCCACTGTTTCGAGCAAGGGGGAATGTTTTAAGTAGATTGTTTTAAGTAGAAATAATGACGATGCCCCGAGGTTCTTGACTTCCATCTTGAGTGTTACGCAACCCCAACTCTGACGGAGACTGGGAGACGTTCTCAGAGCCCTGGATTACATAATTCAAATGCAGAGTGGAAGCTTTCATGTATATTTCAGAAAATATCCATTATTTACCAAAGGAAAGTTGTCTTGCTCCGTCTCTCACGCTGCTTTCTTTTTTCGAAGTTAATGAGGAGAGCGTCTCCTCAGAGACAGTGAGCAGAGTTCCCTCATGGCATTACAGGGCCGACCACGTTATTTGTCTTTAAGACTATTGTGTGCGTGGACAAATAGCAGCTGTTGTCAGAAGATCATACTTTCTCCCTCAATCAGCATGCTGAGATGGGAACACACTCACCGCACAGCAAGGTCACGGCGCACAAAGCTGCAGCATCCGCACTCGCAGACAAGAGAAGTCCATTTTTGGGACTGCTTCCCTTTTTCTTTTCTTTTTTTTAGTAGTTTCACGCTTGAGTTCAGACACACACAGAGTGAGCGACCAGGCTCCCGAAGGGCTTCAGCCGCCGCCGAATTAAATTCAGAGCCATGAAAGAGTGAAGGGGACAAGAGACCGCAAAACGCCCGTGAGGGAGGAAGCTGAGGCTACGCTGCACACCGCCTGCTGAGCTGAAATCCAAGTCCAGGGTGCAATATGTGGAGCTGTTTGTATCGTCCTGCAAATGCAAATGGGACTCAGCAATAAAAGTCAGAGAAACACACCACAAAGGGATTGTACAAAGGAGGAAAAACATATAAAAGAAGCACTGCAGGGACCCAATAGACTCCAGACCCAAATAAAGTAGCATTCAAGAGATTTTATAGATGCAGTAAAAATAATCTCAGTTTAAACACAATGGACTGTACTTGTATCAGGTTTATTTCTAGCTCTTTAGCACTACATGTCATCATTCACTCATTCATACACAGATGGAAGGAGCTACCATGCAAGGTGCCACCTGTCCATCAGGACTAAGTAATCATTCACACACCGGCGGCACAGTTACGGGAGCAATTTTTGGTTAAAGGACACATGGACTAGCGGAGCCGGGTCATCAAACCGAGAATTATCACCCCTCGTTTTATTGCGTAGAATTAAACTTTTTTTTATTTGGAAAAGGAAGAATTTGGTTCTTTCTTTTTTCACGAGGGATATAGAAGTGCTTTAAAGGAGAGTGAACATTGGAGTAAATTCAAAGTAGCAACACGACTGGCAACTGTTTTTTTTAACACAATATCCACATCAACTGCAGTGTTGCTGCTCTGAACACAAACAAGGACACACTGTGGTACCGCACAGCCAGAGAAAAACACACAGATAGATAATGTCACATAATGGTAAAGCAGATGCGGTCGATGTTGTTGCAGAATTCGTGGTCATTGCAGAAAAAAAGTATCTTTGTTAAAGTGGCATGTGGTTGATAAAAGCTTGGGGATGCTGGGAGAGGAAGAGTTAAGCTCTCAAGGTTTCTCTTCTTTCACACATTCTGAGCCTCCCCTCATCCTCTCTCTCTCTCTCTCCATCTGCCTCCCTATTGAAGTGTTCTTCCTTCATTTACCTCATCACTGGCTGGGGTCCAAATCTCCTTCTGCATACTGATTTTGTATGTACTGCATACCCACTAAATGAACAGATAAGTACTGGCAGGCTGTTCACACTGAAGTATACTCGAACAATATGTCCTCTCTGCATCACATGACTGCATCACTGCTTTCTACCGTACATTATATACCGTACGTGAGCGCCATCACTCCAAATCACATTAATTCATTATTTTAGCGTCGACCTCGCTGTCCACCATTAGGTGGTCTAACATTTTTCGGTGCTAGAATACATCCAGTGAGCTCACGTCTCATACTAGTTGTTCTTGCTAACCTAGTATACATCCGGGTATTCCGAGCATACGTACAATCTAAATACTATGCAGTGGGAACCCTTTACATACTAATTTTGACCTCATACTTAGTAAGATGTTCCTGTGCGATTGCCAATACCCCCCTGTCTCCGTCTGTCTCTTTTTCTGTTCTTTCTCCCATCTGTCTGTCTCTCCGTCACCCTCTATACTTAGGAAGCATACATAGGAGGCTATACATAGATTCACAGCATCATTACCAGCAGCAACCAAGATGATAAAACGGGAGGGGAGAGGCCTAAAGTCTGTGATGGAGGGCATGAGGAAGAGGGTTATTAGCCTCATAAGGAAAGTCAGTGTGAGCCAGGCTGCTTCAGAGCTGCAGCAGAGCACGTATAGAGCCCACAAAACTAAACTGAGGTCGGGTCTTGCTTTGTTTTAAAGAGCTGCCATGTCTGTCCTCTTTGCAGGTTTTTTGAATGTAAGTACTTGACAAGGCCTGCTAAAATTAGCATTAAACCCCCACACACATCATGGGGGCTTCTGTAATCTGACAACTTCATTGTAATCTTCAAAGCGGGGGCAGCTATTAAGTGAGTAAGGAAACTGCAGGGTTCAGTATCCACTGCCAACGAGCAGTGAAAAGAAAGAGCTTTAAAGGTTCTTTGTACAAGATTGGGAGCATTTCTGTTGCCTCTCCACGGCTCTCAACGTGGAGCCGGCTCGCAGCTAACGGTACAAACAACGGTAACGGTGCTGACAGTGTTTACCGTGGGAGGAACTGGAAGGTTGACGCTACGTTTACCAGCTGTAACCGCCGTATGAGAGCCGTGCAGAGCTGCCACGTGCACTCTACCGTGCACTAACATGCACTAAACACATGCACGACACCCCGGCCAGGCCTGCTCGGGTAGATATTACTCCACTATATCTTGACATAGATAACAGTTCGCTGCTATATGAATGCTCTAAATGTCGTGTACTGCAAATTAAAGGCCGGCTGGTAAATGCATCATTCATTCATTCATTCATTCATCACTACTCTTGAATGCTGAGGTTTCTACAGGCTGCAGAATATAACTAGAAAAGAGAACAAGAAGAACATGTAGGTGTGCTCGCTGCTGAACATTCGGAGGCAGTCAAGGCGGAAGGACTTAAGTAAGAGGAAGTTTTAGTTTACTGTAAGTGGAGGCACTGGATGAGGTTGAAGTGTCAATATAAGTATCAGTGTTGAATGAAATTGGAATGTCAGTTGAAGTGTAAGTGATAAATTAAGCTGGAAGTGTCGGTTGTAGAGGAGGTCCAGAAAGAAATTAGTGCCAACTCAAGTGTATAGGCTGAAAAAAAGATGGCAGTGTGTGAAGTGTCAGCTGTAAAGCTGTTGTAAGAGAGACAGGGTTTTTTTTAAAGAAAACTACAGACCTGTGACCTGAAAGGGTTTGAAATGTCACTGAAGAGAGGATATCTTGGCCTCTAGTGCATTATTATTTTTTACATGAAGTAGCTATTTAAATACTTAAATGTTTCTTCTGGCGGACGAATTCATGCAAACTGTCAAAGGGATTATGATTTGAATGACTTTGACCATGAAGACTGAATGTGAAAGAGGGAAACGCACCTTCAACTGACATTTCTCTCTTTTAGCTCCTTTAGCACAACGTGGCACGAGTAACGTTAGCGAGCACCACTGAAGGTGAACCAGAACGTTGTGAGGGAACCAGAACGTTGTGAGGGAACCAGAACGCCACAACAGGTCAGACTTTTACACAGCATAACATGGCGTGTGTTTTCTGAGCTAACACTACATGCAGGGCAGACTGCAACAGCTGGTATAACGTATTGCTGCTAGTTTAACCCTGCTGTCGTGTTCGGGTCTAATTTGACCGATTTACAATTTTAATCAATCATAAATATTGTGTTTGACATCGGATTGCCTCAAGACCTTATGATATCCTCCACACTAGACATTTGAACATATAAAATTGCTGATCACATTCCCCAATCCCCCTCGAACACACGCACGCGCACACACACACACACACACACACACACACACACACACACACACACACACACACACACACACACACACAATCTCTCCCAAGATTTACACCTGGGGAAGATAACAATATGCTTTATAACAAAGAGTGAATTTGAAGGTCTGGAGCTTTGTTTAAAATAATATGTTGAACGCTTGTTGTGCACTTGTTCGCGGCCCCATATATAAAGTTGTACACATTTCAAACTTCAAACGAAAGCATCAGGTGTTTGTTATGCCATCTCTATCCTGCTTCATGTGCCCCTCCCCCCACGTGCACCACACCTTCCAGATTAAACAATGCTTATCTTCTCACTTTCCCCCTAAATACACCGGGAACATCAAAAGTAAGAGTTTCTTTCATGTCTCTCATCATATATGCGGTGCTATTGTCTGTTTATGTTGTGTTGCAGGAAACCTCCACCAGGCTGATGTTGAGGCCCAGGTGTCCCTGCTGAGCCTCAAGGCTCATCATGTTGGTAAGATGCCAGTACCAGACAAAACACCACATAGGCTGACATGGTCATACTATAAATAGCAACCGCCATACATGTACGGGGCTATTTTCTCTGTCGCTGAAATGCGATACACAACGTTTGGTGGCTACAACTATTTTGTGCTGAAAGGGAGCTTACTATTACTAATTATAAAGTTGCAGGTACCCGCATTATAAAAGCAATAAGGTACTCGAGGCAGTACTGTGTCTACAATAATGTACAGTTCAAGGGTTTGCCGGCCCTCCGCTGCGCGTCGGGCCTAACAACTCCCTTGAACAGTACATTATTGCACGACACAGTACTGCCTCTCGTACCTTATTGCTTAAATATACTACAGCTTCTTACTTGCGAATTACTGCCAGCAAGTTACTGTAAATTCTACAATTATCTTGTTACAGTGTATAGTTTCAAGTCTTCTTCAATATAGCATGATGTTCATTTAGTAACTTATGGTCATTTAGAGTCAAACAGACCATAAAGCAGGGTTTATTTTGCTTTAAACTGTGTTGTGTCATTTCTGGTTCCAAAATAACGAGCTGGCGACCGGCAAAATGCCGAACTTGAGTCTTCAAAACCGCAGTCCGCAAACCAATGGGGTGACGTGGCTCCATCCATTCTTATCTACAGTCCACGGCCAGGCTTCATTTGCAAGTAGATAAATCTGATTCAGACACATCTACAATCTGTCGCTGTCACATAATTGACGGGAGTAGAAGAAACAGAGGCTCAATTATTGGGTGTAATGTTCATTGGCACACAGAGAACTTCTGAATCACCAGCAGTGTCGCCCTATTTGCATCTCGAAAACATTCTGGTAACAACGTGTGTGGTAAGTCGATGAAGGGCTGCGTTTCCACCATCACTATAGGCTTCTGATAACGGAAGGAATCAAAACGCACTGTGTTGCTGAGCGGAGCCACAACGAGGAAGACAAGAGGGTTTTTATTATCTTTATTTCGGGAGTTTTTCCTGATCCGAGGCGCTGGGACAGGATGTTATCTGTACAGATTGTAAAGCCCTCCGAGGCAAATTATTATTTGTGATGTTGGGCTATATAAAATAAACTGAATTGAAAGGAGTGAGTGCTGCAGTGTGTTAGTCCCGACTATCTGAGACTCTCTGGGACTCTTTGAGACTCTCTGGGACTCTCTGGGATTCTCTGAGACTCTCTGAGACTTTATGAGACTATCTGGGTCTCTCTCTGTGACTCTCTAAGAGACTCTGGGACTCTCTGGGACTCTCTGAGACTCTCTGGGACTCTCTGGGTCTCTCTGGGTCTCTCTGGGACTCTCTGGGTCTCTCTGGGTCTCTCTGGGATTCTCTGAGACTCTCTTAGACTCTCTGGGACTCTCTGGGACTCTCTGGGTCTCTCTCTGAGACTCTCTGGGTCTCTCTGAGACTTTCTGGGACTCTCTGGGACTCTCTGGGATTCTCTGTAATTCTCTGAGACTCTCTGGGTCTCTCTCTGAGACTCTCTGGGTCTCTCTGGGACTCTCTGGGTCTCGCCACCCTTCTGCACTGAGCTGTACATACAGCAGCATCCCTCTCCCTCTTTCCACTCGTCCCTCTGTTTCAGATCTCCTGTGTCTTTTTCCTCCTCTGTCATTTATCACGTTTATCCGATTATTACGTATAATATCCCCGTTCCCCGCCTCATTCTCTCTGTCTCCCTCTCTGCCTCCTATCATCTGTCACGTTCTTCTTCTCTTTCTTCTTGTTTCCTATCTCCGTCCGTTCCTCTTCCTCTCACATGGCAACACCAGGAGTCTTTCTGACTTGTCGTCCATATCACCTGACGCCTCCATCTCTCTCTCTCCCTCCTAACATTCATAAGCAGCTCTGAGGCCTTGTCTGATTGCGTAAGACCGTGGTGTCAAACGGCCGCTCACTCATCGCCAGTGGAGATGAGTTTTTGGATGCTCACATCCAAACAGCGTAATTTGTGGGTGGTGGGAGTCGCTAACCAGTGCTGATCCAACTGATCATACAGCTCCTGAAATGGTTCACTCGTACAAATACATTTAATCATGCAGAGCAGTAGATTGTTTTCTGTGTGATGTCGTCGCCTTCTATTCAATACATAATCCAGTAAGTAAAACCTGCTCAAACTTGGTCATTAACCCTAGAACCCTACACTATCACTAACGTTGGGTATATTTCACCCGATATAATGTACCTGATCAAATATACTTCTCAAAATATATTAAAATACAACAATACATGGCAAGTTGAAGTAATCTTCTTTTATTTTACTCTATAGAACTTCTAAACGATAAACAGGTATCATGGGGGGACCCTAAAAAAAGGCAACAAATCTGGTGAAAAATTAGGAAATCGGCAATAAAATATGATTAAAAATATAAATAATGGAGCTATGAACTTGTTATTTGGTCAGGTCGTTCCTGGGACATGTAATTATTGTCATGTGAAGGAAAAGTCTCCCTTCAACGTCAAAACCCATCCGGAACGTTTTCACCCTCTATAAACGAACGTAGGGTGAAAATCACCCGAACACGTGCCTGTTGAAAAAAACAGGGATTGAAGCAGAGAGACATGCCCACCTTCAACAAGACACGCCCACCTTCAAGAAGACATGCACACCTTCAACAAGACACGCCTACCTTCAATAAGAAACGCCCACCTCAAATGAGACATACCTATCTTCAATAAGACACGCCCACCTTCAACACGACACACCTATCTCCAATAAGACACGCCCACCTTCAATAAGACACGCCTACCTTCAATAAGACACACCTATCTTAAACAAGACACACCTATCTTCAATAAGACACACCCACCTTCAATAACATCAGAGAGCAGCATAAAGCTACACAAAGACCCACACAAAACAAAAGCAACACAATGAAAATAACGTAACCACAATCATTCGGGTGAAAATCACCCGACGTCAGTGTTCTAGGGTTAAACCACAATACTTCTAAAGCGGCGCCCATTGAGTTTTAAATGTGTGCTCACAATTGAACATGTGTGTAGGGTTATGGATATGTAGTATTCAGGCGGCAACCTCCACTTCTGTCGAGTGAAGCCGATTCTCTGGTTGTATAGAAGTGTATGCCTTATGTGTTAAAGCTGCATTCTCTCTCCTGACCACCATGGGGCGACTCCTCTGATTGTATAGAAGTATATGCTTCATGTTTTAAAGCTGCATTCTCTCTTCTGACCACCAGGGGGGGGGCGACTCCTCTGGTTGTATAGAAGTCTATGCCTCATGTGTTAAAGCTGCATTCTCTCTCCTGACCACCAGGGGTGAGTCCTTTGGTTGTATAGAAGTCTATATAAATTACTCTACTTCTCCCTTGATTTATTCCCTCAGTAAACATTGTAAACATGAGTAAATTATGGTCATTTAGAGTCAAACAGGCCATAAAGCAGGGGACGCTTTAGGGCGGGGCTTGCTGTGATTGACAGGTCGCTGCCGCTACCACAGACATATACAGCGTCTCTACGTCACTCCTCCACATTCCAAATATTGTAACTTCTGTTCACTGGTTTGGAAAAAACAACATATCGACAGCCGTAATCCAAAATGGCGCTGGTGAAATCGCCGAATTTGAGGCTTTAAAACATCTGTCCATCAACCAATGGGTGACGTGATGACAACTTTTTATAAACCGTCTATAAGTCTAGGTAATCTGTATTCATCTTTGTATTTTCTAAGTTCATTGAAGTGAAAGATGAGAAGTGAGGGGAAGGAATAGGCCACAGTCCCTCTCTGCTATCAGGGTTTTAGAACTGGCAGGGTTCTTATGCTCATGGAAAACCTGGAAAAGTCATGACATTTTAAAATGGTTATTTCCAGGCCTTGAAAAGTCCTTGAAAAAAATAAAATCCCCAAAGTTTAGTAAAAGTCATGTAAATGTGTTATATTTATGTGTTAATGACGTTCATTTACGCAGAGTTTGAAATAATGAATATGCTTTTAAAAGAAAGACGCTCAAAATATAAGCAGGCATACATACAGGCATCTATATAAATGTTTATTCTTTTAATCAAACTATTGTCTCATTCATTTGTGTCATTTAAGGTTTACTATATGCTTTGTATTCTCATTGTTAGTTTAAATACTACATTTACTCACTTTTTCATGTTTACACCCAGATCTCACTAAATGTTTGGTCATGGAATTTGGTTTAAAGTCATGGAAATCCACTGGTCAGAATGTGTGTGAACCCTGACTGGAATTTAAACCCAAATCTTATGCAATTTGACCGAGCACACAGAATTCTAGCACTCATTTCAAGCCACATTTCCAGCTGAATATCAAAATCATTATTACAAGTTATCATCAGATAATGATTCATTATTTTGTTCGAGCCAGAACTTACTCTGGGACAGGACTTGAATATTCAAGCAGAGCGCTGAAGCGTGAACACACACTCTCTTTCACTTTGAGAGCAGCAACAAAAGGCCTGTCTACCTGTACACACACACCGCCCCCATTAACGTCTGACACTAATCTGGTGACAGAGCCCGCGGTGGAGGTGCTCAATAGCTTGAGGATGCGGTGGGTTTAGATGTTTACTCTGCTATATGAAAGATGTATATATCATTCTTTCTGTCTCACATATGCCTCACACACTAATCAGTCAGCGCCCTCATGGCTGCTGCTGTTCTCTGACATGTCTCCGCACCAATAATTCCACCTGGACCTCCGTCCATCGATCGTGACCCAAAGGGAGAAGTCGTGGACGTCGATAATCCTGCAATCCTTCGCAGGGAGCTACTGAGAGGCGATTCTCACTGGTGGATCGAAGTGGAGAGGAGGGAGAAGAGAAAGAAAGATGGACGCACACAATGAACAGCGAGCAGCATCCAACCTGTCAGTGCAGCCGAGGTCTGGAGGCCGCAGCTCGGATGGTGATTGAGTGAGCTGAGGAGAAACAGGCAGAGAAGAGGAGGAAGAGAGGAGGAGAGGAGGCAGAGAGGAGGAGGGGGAGGAGGAGGAGGAGGAGGAGGAGAAAGAGGAGGAGGAGGAGGAGGAGGAGGAGAGGAGGCAGAGGAGAGGAGAGGAGGCAGAGGAGAGAGGACAGAGGTCATGACCAAGTTAATCAGATCCAAATGCTCAGAAATATCCAACAAGTGGCCCAACGTCTGGCAGATCTGAGAAAGGCTGTTTACTGTTGGCTGTCAAGATGTGTGTGTGTGTGTGCGTGTGTGCGTGTGTGTGTGTGTGTGTGTGTGTGTGTGTGTGTGTGTGTGTGTGTGTGCGTGTCTGTGCGTGTGTGTTTTTTGTGTTTCTGTTTATGTGTGCGCTTGTGTGTGTGTTTCTGTTTGTTTGTGTGTGTGTTTTTGTATGTGTGTCTGTTTGTGTGTGTGTGTCTGTTTTTGTGTGTGTTTCTGTTGGTGTGTCTGTTTTTCAGTGTGTTTCTGTTTGTGTGTGTGTCTGTGTGTGTTTTTGTGTGTATGTGTGTCTGTTTGTGCGTGTGTGTGTGTGTGTGTATGTGTCTGTGTCTCTGTGTGTGTCTGTGTGTCTGCGTTTCTGTGTGTATGTGTGTGTGTGTGTCTGTTTTTGTGTTTGCTTCTGTTTGTGTGTGTGTGTCTCTGTGCGTGTGTGTGTGTGTGTGTGCGTGCGTGCATGTGTGTGTGTGTGTGGCTCACAGAACAGAAGCCAGTTAGCATGACAACACCACAAGTCTCATGGTGTTTTAGAGTGTTGGAGTTACGGCGAAATACAAATTGAGTTTTCTTCCGAGGGGCCTCTTGAATAAACGTGAGCTTGTCGATGTCCCGTTAGCTTGTTTCTGCTGTCTTTCCTGAACATTTAGGCAGACCGGGTGGTGTCAAAGTCAAAAAGCCGGCAGCTGTGAGCACTGGACGTGTAATACGGGCCTCCGGCAGGCCAGCAGCTTCCCCTAGGCGCTCCAGTGAGGTTTCACCAGTTCTTTAGGCAGACACATCCTCCCTGTGCACGTTTTCACAAACTGAAAGTGCAAACAAGGGGGGAGCAGTTTAGAGTGTCACCAGACCGTGAAGAAGTGGAGGAAGTGGAGCCTCCACGTTGTCACCATGGCCTCTCCACTCAACCTACAGCACGCCGTGCAGAACCTGCTGTTTCCACTTCGCTGACATGTGGATGCTCCTCTGCGTCGTGAGGAGGTGGACCTTCATGCTCCTGTCGGCTGGGCGGCAGGAAACATCGTCACCACTTTGATGGAAGTCATCAAACAGCGGCGGTGGCATTTAGAATCCATGAGTGCTCACACGGTTCTGACCCGCAAAGAAATGTAGACATTGACATATCACTTCACTTTGTCCTGGCCTCGGTTTCAAACCAAAGGCTAACGTAAACGGGGAAATCCAACACATTAACAAGCTTGAACACATTTTAGGTTTAACCCTTTTAAGCCCTAACTCTAATAACCCTTGCCCTGTCTGTGTGTGTCTGTTTGTGTGTGTGTGTATGTATACGTGTCTCTTTTTGTGTGTGTTTCTGATTGTGTTTTTGTGTGTGTGTGTGTGTTTGTGTGTGTGCGTGTATCTATTTGTGTGTGTGTGTGTCTGTGTGTTTTTGTGTGTGTGTCTGTTTGTGCATGTGTGTGTTTGTCTGTCTGTGTGTCTGTTTGTGCGTGCGTGTCTGTGTGTATGTATATGTGTTTCTTTTTGTGTGTGTGTTTTTGTGTGTATCTGTGTGTCTGTTTGTGTGTCCGCTTGTGTGTGTCTTTCTGTGTGTGTTTGTGTGTCTGTTTTTGTGTGTGTGTGCATATGTGTGTGAGATCATACTCGGCTACTCAACTGGGAGTAGATTAATGCGGACTATAAACAAGGGTGTCCTTGCCACAAGGCTTCCAACAAGCCTAATGCTGCGTTCACGCCAAAAGAGTTGCAAAATATTCGCTCGAGTAGATTACATGTTAAGTCAATGCACACACGCGAATGGTTGCGAAAAAGCGAATTTTTCGCCGGGCGGCGCAAATGAGGCGAAATAGTGTTGCGAAAATTCACATTTTCGCCGGAGTTGAAATATTTCAATAGCAGAACTAGTGGTTATTCATGATGCATGGCGTAAATGGTAACTGGTTTTCACGGAGTAAAGCCACGGAGATAAGCCACGCCCCCTTTCCGCAGCGAAGAAGCAAATTAACCACATAAAGTCGAACGAGTAAAGTCAGGCAAAAAAGTGTTTTTGGTGTGATGTGAACGCAGCATCAGACTCCTGGACTCTGTCACAGGCATTAAAACTGTTGGAAGCTTGTTGGCTTGTGTGAAGATATAGATTGTTGTAATTTTTATGTGTGTTATCCTATAACACAGGAGGCGACTGCTCACAAACTCCGCCCACAGGTGATGCCCCGTGTTTACTGCACCATGAAGCATATGGCATAAAGAGAAGGGAGGGAAGCTTGAATCACACTTTTAAAGACTTCATAGATCACACCTGCAGACAGGTGGCCTAGCTGGTGTGCATTGTCCACTGAAGGAAAATGGATGCACTTCACTCTAGTGGTCGTCCTGCGACCGCAAGGTTCACGGTTCGATCCCTGGTCTCCCCATAGTCCCATGTGGAAGTGTCCTTGAGCAAGACACTGAACCCACAGTTGCTCCCCGGGCAGCCCACTGCTACTAAATTGATAAGAATGGGTTAAATGCAGAGACCAAATTTCATGTTAGTAGAAAATATGTAATATGACGAGTTTAGTTTAGTAACAGTGTGACGAGCTACTGCCACCTAGTGGTGATCCAGCAGTGGTTCTCTGCTGCGAGGAGAACGGATGATGCGTCCAGCTCTTCTTCACTGTGACACCTCGAACATGACTTCTTTAGCTGCATCTTTATTCACTTTGTTGTGACTCTTAGAGCCGTTTACCTTGAATACAATCTTTGTAAAAAGTGTTTTTGTGTGTCCTTGTTTAAAGCTATTAACAGCATGGGATGTTATGTTGTATTTCAAGGAACAGTGTGTGTGTTATTTCTTGGGATCTACTGCCAGAAATGGAATTAAAATATGTATTCTTTAGCGTACAATCACCTGAAAATGTAATTTGTTGGGTTTCCGTTACCTTAGAATGAGACGTTTATATCTAAAGACACAGAATCAGAGTTGTCATGTTTTCTGCAAAAACAACATGGATCTATGGGCCAGTAGCGTGTTCATGTCACAGTAGTTCTCCAACACGCTTGGCATCACTCGATGGACCAATCCTCCACACTGGCCCTTTAATACAAGCAAACAGATTAAACTACACATGTTTAATGTCACCAAATCATTTCACTTGTACTTAAAAGCTTTGAAATATAAGTAAACAACTGATGAAGAAAAGTGAAAAATACTCAGCATTTGACTTCACTGCCATGAGGGTTGATTGTGTGTTATCATCGCATTATAGCTCAGAAACCGATTGATCCAAATGTTCTTCGATGTTCCAACAGAACACTAAGAACTTACGCCTCAGGGAAACTTCAGCTCATTATAGTTTTATGTGTTATTTGATCATTTCTGGTCAGCAAAGGGCTCATTTCCTTCACAGTGTGAACACAGAGGGAGTTTCAGATGGTAACAGTGCACTACATATGACACGACATCGCCACCAGGTGTCACTTCTGAACCATTTCACTCAGTCGGACAATCTGCATGCTACCAGTATTTCTGCGTGATGT